>NC_080421.1:4869728-5104657 GCF_029873635.1 Malania oleifera | reverse complement strand
TAATAGGAAGGAAATATAAGGACAAATAATTTCTTCTTTATTTTTATTTTCTTTTTCTTTTTTCTCGTAATCTAATCTAAACGAGCCCTAATGGTAGATGAGGCTTGTTTTTTTCAAACCGATTCAAGTCGAGATCCGCTTATTATTTTACATGTAATAGCGAACGCCTTTCAGGACGATCCAATATCTCATGATTGATATGTACTCCTCAAGAATTCGAGCTGTGGGTGTATCCTTTTTTGCCCATAAAATAGAGAATCAAAATCGTTTTTGTGCCAAATCCACAACAATCACCGTACGGCTTGATTATATGAACATTAACAGTGACCCAAAGCTTAAGGCCCATTTCGAATTCCAAAAAATATCAGAAGAATGAAGAAAAAATATAAGGGCCTATCTCATTATATTCAAAAAATATATTTTATTTTTTTATAGTATTTAAAGGTCAAGGAACAAATAGTAAGGACAAATAAATTTCTTCTTTATTTTTTATTTTCTTTTCTTTCCTCACGTAAAATTCTTATCTAGAACGAGCCCTAATTTGGTAGATGAGGCTTGTTTTATATCAACCAGATTCAACGGCGAATCCGATTAATTATTTTTAGAATGTAATATCTACAACCGTTTCAGGACAGATCCAATATCTCATGAGATTGATTTGGACCCTTCAGAATTCTAGCTGTGGGGGTGTATCCATTTTTTGCCCATAAAAATAGGAGAATAAAAATCATATTTTGTGGCCAAATCCACAACAATCACCGTACGGCTTGATATATATGAACATTAACATTGACCCAAAAGCTCAAGGCCCATTTCGAATTCCAAAAAATATCAGAGAATGGAAGAAAAATACTAAAGGAATCTCATTATATTAAAATAATATTTTATTTTTTTATAGTATTTATAGGTAAAGTCAATATAAGGAAAAATAATTTCTTCTTTATTTTTATTTTCTTTTCTTTTTCTACGTAAAATTCTTAATCTAAAACGAGCCCTAATTTGGTAGATGAGGTTTGTTTCTATATCAAACCAGATTCAGGCGAGATCCGGTTAAAAACCAAGCCTTGAACGTACAGCCATAAGTAAGAATCTAATCCTTCTCTTCATTTGGTGGTGCGTGGTAAACTTAGATTATCTAATGATAAGGCACCAAATTGGAGGGGTAAATGTCGCTCATCCATTAACGCACCCCTATAATTCAACGACGTAATATCTCAAAGAAAAATTAAACTAACTTAATTATATTTAAAAACAATTCCATTTCTACCTTAATTTCATTTATACTACCAAAGATATGATTATAACCCCATCCAATAAGCTGTGAATCGTTTCTGCAATTGTCGCACACGGAAAATGCGAGGCCGATAGTCAATTTCAATTAGGCATGACAATTGACAGGACCACACACCATTCAAATGACATTGCCCATTTCATTCCCAAAAAGATCTCACGTTTTAGAAATTAGAATATGAAAAGAAATTAACTAAAAGGGCATGGCAAATAACACACAGCTCTTCTATAAAAGGGCGCCTTGAAGGAGTATTGGTCCCAAGAAGGCTGTGAAGGGAATTGCACTACCAAGAGTAGGGTTTCATTTCTTTTTAACTGTATGCATCATAAATAATTTCCTTATATGCTAAAATAGTAAAATTATTAATTCATATCTTATTCCTTTCTTTTTGTTTCTCTTTTCGAGTTTTGCAGATGAGTGGTATTTGGTTGTATGAAATTTAAATTGCACCACAAAGAGTTTGAGCTTGAAGAAGTCATACAAAACTCAAGAATTGAAGGAAGTTGCAAATACCATTGATGAAAAATGTGGATATTCCAATGAGGCATGGTTCATCGAAGTCAAGACTAATAACACAGTTATCAAGGTTTACGATGCATACTGGAAAGTGGGAGTTGAAGTCAAAAATAGCTCTAAAAATCTTGTCACGCTCTGGGACATACAGAAGGACGCCACCCGTATCAATTTCATCATTGATGAAGAGAAGATTTGGTTTTATCCCACGCTTTACCCGCTGAAGAAGGATGACAAGCAGCACAATGCATGGATTCTTAACACCACCACCAATGACTGGGAGTGGAAAGGTCATGACATTAAAAGTGCGGAATGAGATGGTCTACTCATTAATTAGATGCATGAAAAACTAGAATAAAAACAGAGTCGGATACTATATGTTGTTGATGACTTTGTTTCTAATAAAGCCCTTGGTTTAGCTAGGATGAGGGCAGGTCTTTGTTTTATATGTTGGTTACTTTTCTTGTATTGAGAGTTCTACATAAATGATAATAAAGGGTATGTGCTTTGTGTGTTTGTGATATTTAATGAATTGTTGGATATTTGATAAATGTTATTTGAACTTGAAAAATAGTTATAGACTTTATTTGTTTTTCATACAAGGTAATTTAGTGATAGGTAAGAATTTTAATTTGGAGTTAATGAAGTGTCAATTCAAACATCCGAAGCATATGTCCTCTGGTTAGAGAGAAAATGAGGTGAGAAAGAAAATGGAGAAAGAAAACCTCTTTAATATTTTAATGGTTGCTCTTAATGTGCTCCCTATCAGAGGTGGTGGCGGTTGTCTTGACTTAAATGTCAAATTCAAATCAATGGAGATGAGAAATGATCAAGTTGTTACTAACATATTTTATTCTTTGTTCGATTAGATAACCTAATTAATCATGCTAGTGGTCTTATAGCAACACATAGTGTAACGACTCGGATTTTAAATAAATTTAAATAAAAAAGAAAGAGGAATGGGAAAAAGAACAGAAGGAAGCTGCCAAGCTTTGACGATGAACACAGGGTTTCGTTGACGAAGGCTTTAAGAATTTCTTTGACGAACACAGAGTTTCGTCGACGAGAAAATACCGAGAGGGGTTTTTGAGTTGACTGAATTTCATCGAAAAGAGTGGATTTTGTCGATGAAATTGTGAAGGACTCATCGACGAAGGTTGGGCTCGTCGACGAAATCCGCTATTTTATAAATATGGGAAAATCCGGATTTAACTTGTTAATGAAGCTAACTTCTCTTTCTCTCACCTCTCTTTGGTTTTCTCTTTCTCTTTCTCTTCGATTTTGGCCCTGCCAGTCGCCGGATCGAGAATTGAGGCTACCACAACGCTCTCGGCGAAGTTCTCTACAAGTTTGTCAGAGCGGATCGTCTGGAAAATGAAGTTGGAAACCATCCCAAATCCAGGATAAGACTTAATACTCAATTTTTGGATTTGTGACAAGTGAGAAAAGTGTTTTTATGCGTTAAAATATTAAAGTTAATATTACGAGTTTTCGTTTCCAGAGGTGTTGATTGGGAACGTCAGGATTCATCCCTAAGTTGAGGTGAGACTTTTAAGTCAAATTTGACTTAATGATAGTTAAAAGAAATGTTATATACGTTGAAATACTAAAGTTTAATTCTATGAGTTTTCATTTTCAGGTTGTTGAATTAGGAACCCTGCGGGAGTGGGGAAGACTTTCTTAGGGGCTGTTCAGGAACTAGGTAAGGGGATAAACTAAGCTAGTTTCTGTTTTTGAGAAAATGCTTATATATATATACTTATCATTTGATTTATGGAAAATGTATATGTTTATATATATATATATATATATATATATATATGTTTTATATTTGCAAAATACTGTGAAAATGATCGTATGTTGAATATGTAGAAAATCTATTGTATGGCATGAGTAAAATGTTGTGAAATATTGTTTTCTGGGATTGTGGATGACACAGATTTTTATGATGAAAAACTGGTGTACGGGCCGAGATTTTTATGTGATTTACCGGCGTACAGGCCGTGCTATGTGATGTGATTTTTTGGCGTACAGGCCGTGCTATGAGATGTGATTTGCCGGCGTACGGGTCGTGCTATGTGATTACAATTTGCCAACGTACGGGCTGTGCTATGTGTAGCTGGCATACGGGTCGAGCTATGATAAAATGTGTAATACCGGCATACAGGCCAATGATTTTCAGGATACACGTATATGTGTGAAATGATATGATTGATGTGAAAATAAATGATATGACATATTTATGTATCACAGTTTCAGTATATGTATATGATATCAGAACCTGGTTGACTTGGTCTAGACTAGCACTTGCACGGTACCATTGCTATGTGTCCATGGTCTTCGTAATCATGATATCTATGTTAACGCCGTTGTACAGAGTGGTGTGAAATTGGATAGTCGATGTGGTTATTTTCAAGAAGTGTGCTGTTATCGCCCTTGGTGTACGGATCAGTCTGAGTAGACCTATCGGACCAACCATTGTCAGGTCCCGCCTTCGGGCTACACAATCCAGTCATGTGAGGGTAATACATGACAACAGCCAACTAACCTACCAAGAATGTTTTATGTTAATATGAGATGAGATGTGTCATGAAAATGCAATATGTTCTGCCATGTTGATTTATATATATGTTTTCCCAGATGTGATAAAACAGTACTGAATGTGTTATTTATGATATATGTTGAACACGAAATACTCATGTTGCCACACACTAGTATTAGTTTATTTTCTTTACTGAGAGGTGTCTCACTCCTAAATTTCATTAACTTTTCAGGAGCCCTAGATAGGAGAGCGGGAAAGGCCCCGCTAATATAGAGCAGTTATCTGCCCTTATTGGAAGGGTGAGTCTTGGTAGGGACAATTAGATTTTTGTGGGAATTGTCCCTAAATTTATTTTTAGGATGTATATACTGAGAAATAGTATTTGTAGTACTCTAGTATGTGTTATGCACATTATGATGAGATGTATATGATTTTATACTTTTTGCTGCGTAGGCTTCTGCAATATATTCTGTTATATCCTTGGTACCCATGGGTCCAGGTGGATGATGACTTGCTGAGCTGGATTGTGGGATATGTAGTATTGATTTTATGATTTGATGTTATATAAAAAAAAATAAGTGGAAAAATGAGCAGGTCGTGACACATAGAGCCAAGAAATAGGTAGTTCAAAGTTTGGGCAATTGAGATAGATTCAAGAGTACACATGCAAGAAAAAAATATTAGGAACCCTTTCAAGTTGGGGTTAGTCCCACATCAGTTGTGGAAGGAGCTTGGTGGTCAGTTATTAAGTGTGAGGAAAAACCTCACCCCATGAGCTAGCTTTTGGGATTGAGAAGGTCCAAAACCACCCAATACAGGTATCAGAGCTCATGGTTTCTCTCTGGGATGTTGGGCATGTGGTGCTGCCAATTTGGTGAGCCCAATTCGTGCAGAGTTTGGTGTCCGATCCCAATTCGTGAGGAGCTTGGAGCCTGATGTGTGAGGGGGAGATTGTTGGGATTTGTCCCACATTAGTCGTAGAAGGGACTTGGTGGTCAGTTATTAAGTGTAAGGGAAAGTCTCACCCGATGAGTTAGTTTTTGAAGTTGAGAAGGCTCAAGACCACCCAACATTTCACACTTGTATAATGCATGTTTTGGCTTTCTAGAGTAAAAGTTTTACCAGGATTTAACTATCAGAGGCACTGAAAATACCAAAGTTCTAATTTAGTAAACATATCATATATTCCAAGGTCTATATTTTGTAAATGTCAAGATTGCTTGCTGCAAAGAACTTACGCTGTCGCATCTTATTCAGAAATAAAGAAAGCTTATAGGATATTTTCCATTCAATACCATCTTGATAAAAATCCATATTCAGGTTGAAGGTGTTCCATATCTTCATCCTTTTGTTTGTTTCAGGTTGAAGGTGTTCCATATCTTCATCCTTTTGTTTGTTTGTTTTTTTTTTTAAATATTATTTTTAAGTATTTAAGCATGACAAGAATTCTTATTATTATTTTTATTGAACCTTTGATATTATTATTTCTCTCTATTCCGAACCTTCCTTCGGGACATTCTGACAAATACGAAAAAAAATAATAGTAACAATAATAAAAAATAATATTACCATAATAAAAATTACTATTATAAAATTGAAATAATAATACAAAAATAGATAATTATGTATTAGAGATTTTTACAAAAAAAAAAAAAGACTTATTTTTCATTCTATTACATAAGCTATTGAAAATTATGAAATATTGGAAAGAAATTAAAATTGAAATTGCATAATCATTTCATACTATTAACTAAGTCAAGTAATTACATTTAAAACAATTCTATTTCTACCTTGATTTCTTTTCTATTTTAATATATCATTCCATGAATCAAAGAAAATATTAATTTCTTATCCCCTTGTTTAATTTCATCCACCAACCAAAGATATGGTTATCCTCTCTTCTCAAACCCCATCCCAATAAGCTGTCAATCGTTTTAGCATGACAAGAATTCTGATTATCATTTGCAGTGACATAAAATAATTAATCTTTTTGCTTGCGGAGGCTCACAAATATTTTTTAGAATGTAATATCGAACGCGTATCCAATATCTCGTGAGATTGATATTGGACTCCTTCAAGAATTCCAGTTTTGGGTGTATCCATTTTTTGCCCATAAAAATAGGAGAATAAAAATCATATTTTGTGGCAAATCCACAACAATCACCGTACGGGCTTGATATATATGAACAATTAACAGTGACCCAAAAGCTTAAGGCCCATTTCCAATTCCAAAAATATCAGAGAATGGAAGAAAAATATAAAGGAATCCTATTTTCATGTTTGATTAACAAGAAATTTGAGGGGAAAAAAATAAATCTATAAACAAAAATTTAATTTTAGAAATCATTAATACTTTTGTAAAAAAATTTTCATTATATTAAAACAATATTTTATTTTTTTATAGCATTTAGTAGAAAATGAAAGTTTAAGGAATAATGAATTACTTCTTTATTTTCCTATTCTTTTCTTTTTCTACATAAAATTCTTGATCTAAAACGGGCCCTTATTTGGTAGCTGGGGCTTGTTTCTATATCAAACCAGATTCAAGGCGAGGTCTGGTAAAAAACCAAGCTTGAACAGTATAGCCATAAGTCAAAATCCAATCATTCTCTTTATTTGGTGGTACATGGTAAACTTAGATATGTTAATGATGTGGCACCAAATTTGAGGGGTGATAGTTGCCCATCCATTGACGCACTCTTAGTAATTCAACAGCGTAATGTCTCAAGAAGAAATCAAACTTGAGACCTTGAGGTCATCAAATTCACAAATCGTTCTTACCACTTTAACTGACCCGATTGGGATGTAAAGAATAACTTGAGTCGTCCTTTCTTATTACATGTTGAATGAGATAATTATGAACATGCTATTCTTTTGATTCCCAAAATTTAACTATATTTCATTTTATTTCAAGGAGTAACTATTCCAATAAATCAAATAAGTCATAACGTTACGTTTGGTTCGTGAGATGACTATTCACAAGAATAAATTAGTTTTAGTAAGTTAATTAAAATTAGTTATACAAGAAATTATGTTGTTATTGTAAAACAGATAAAAATATGAAATATTTTATGAGTGTGTAAAAATGAATATATAAGGAATAATTATTTCAAATTTCATATTACATGTTGAATTAAATGATTATGAATATATAAAAAATAACTATTCATTTGATTCCTAAAATTTAAAATGTATTCTATCATACTCCAAAGAATAACGATTTTGATAAATTATTAAAGGATGTAACAATAATGGCAGGAACCCCAAAATTAATAATAAACAAATATAAGGTGAGAGCATATAGCTTATGGCATCTTCACCATGAGCCCGTTCATCTTTTCTTTGGCAATCGTTGCCCTAGAAACGCAAATCAGATTCATTCCTAGTATTTTTTTAAAAAAAATTCTTTGGACCGGTTAGTGAATCCAAATCGCAATAGCCAAGGTGCAGATATAAACTCAAGATTTTACTTGTTAAAATATCAAGTTCAAGTGTAAATAATATTTTAGTATTTAAATAGAAAAAAAGTAGAGAGACGAATCCATTATTTTAGTAGATTAATCAAATATTTAAAGGGTCTTGAACATTATTTGTTTAAAAAAAGTAAAAACAAAACAAAAAAACAAAATTTAAACAAAGATGCTTTGGTGCTGAATCCTTGAAGCCAGGGATGAAATTTGAATACCAAATATTAACTCGAGTATTTGAGAAATCATAATTTTGTCACCTAAAGAACTATTATATTTTGGCCTTTATGATTTTAAAAGTGATTTAATTAATACTTTAATATTTTAATTATAAGAATATAATACAATGCATTATCAAACTTCAATTTAAAATTTTGAGCAACACAACAATTAAACTCTATTTCTTTTTGTGAAATATATATGCTTATCTATTTTTTTTGTCAGAATATAATTTTTTTAGACAATAAAAGATTGCAAAATAAAATAAAATGCAAGGGCATGAAGTAAATTCCCTGCACAATATAAAGAACGAATTTAACAAATTTTAAAATTGGAAACCTAATATTAGTATTGACCACTTATGCCCACAAGTCCCAAGATCGAAACCTGGCTCTGATACCAAATTCTCTTGAGGTTCTTAATTTCTACTAAATTAAAAGGGCTCGAATAATTAGAACGTTTAAGAAAGGGGGAGCTCTGATACCAAATTCTCTCGAGACTCTTAATTTCTACTAAATTAAAAGAACTCGAATAATTAGATCGTTTAAGAAAGGGGGAGCTCTGATACCAAATTTTACGAATCCCTACTGGACACAAAAATTGAGACAAAACAACAAAGGGGAGGAAGAATTAACTAATAAAAGTTTATTACGTGCAAAGGAAAAATAAATGATGCAGAGCATGCACGAACTTATGGACGACCCTTGCATGCATATCTTCCTCTCAATAATGTACTATTCACATAATATACATTGTTATTTTATTAATTAAGTCCACACATGCATGAAGCCCCAAGAAGAAACACACTCGTCACATAATATACATTGTTATTTTATTAATTATGGACAACTCATGTTAAATCTCAGCCAATGAATAAATATAAATAGACGAATAATAAAACGAAAGTATAAAAAATGAAGAAGAAAGTATAATTAATAATAATTAGAGAAAGAAGAAAGAATTACGTGATGGCGTCTCCTCTATCAGCCACCACAAAATTGTTTCGGGTGAAGAAGGATAAGATTTCTCCGGCAACCAGATTCGGCGCCTTCTTCTTCCCTTCTCCTTCCTCCGCCATCACCAACGTCTTCTTCACTATCTGCACATTGGGCCAAAATTAACAACAAATTAAAAAGATCGAACACGAACCGGAGATCGAATCGAAACCCACTTGCATCCTCAAGATAAAATCACACCCAATTGCTTAAAAAGCAAAATTGAGAGATGGAATTGAAGTAATTGAAATGAGAACCTTGGATTTGACAGGGCGCTTGATGAGGGACCAAAGGCCTGGAACGGAGATGACGAAGAGGCCCAAGGAAGTGTAGTAGCTGGCCGGGGAGTAGCCGCCGCCGGCGGCGGTGTCCGCGAGGAGGAAGAGGGAAGAAGAAGCTAGTGGAGTAGTGTGGGGGTCCACGTTGAGGGAGTGGATAGAGGGAGAGACCCGGACCGCTCGGGAAGATAAAAACGAATAAAAGCCGCTGGGGAAGATAAAAAACGAATAAAACTGGGGAGAGGGGCCCCAGCGGCCCGGGAAGATGAAAACGAATATTAATATTAATTTTTAAAATTATTTATTTATTTATTTATTCATATCTCCATTTCACACGATTCCGAATCATTTTATACCGTTAAATTTGACGAAAGTGAACGAAAAAATTGGAAATGGTAAGAATTTTATCTTGATTTTTGTATCCGAAGTCAAAATCACTATTGGACTCCACCTTACCTTATGGCATCTGTCCATTTCATTCTCAAAAAAGATCTCACCTTTTAGAATATGAAAGAAATTAAACTCAAAAGGCATGGCAAATTACACAGCTCATCTATAAAAAGCGCACATTGAAGGAGTATTGGCCACAAGAAGACTGAAGGGAATTGCACTACCTATAGTAGGGTTTCATTTCTTGTCAACTGTATGCATTATAAATAATTTCCTCATATGATAAAAATAGTAAAATTATTAATTCATATCTTATTCCTTTTTTTTTTTGTTTCTCTTTTAGAGTTTTGCAGATGGGTGGTATTTGGTTGTATGAAATTTTAAATCGCACCACAAAGAGTTTGGAATTGAAGAAGTCGGGCACAACTCGAGAGTTGCAGGAAGTTGCAAATACCATTGATGAAAAATGTGGATATTCCAATGAGGCATGGTTCATCGAAGTCAGGAGTAATAACACAACTATCAAGGTTTACGATGCATACTGGAAAGTGGGAGTTGAAATAAAAAATGACTCTAAAAATTTTGTCACGCTCTGGGACATACAGAAAGACGCCACTCGTATCAATTTCATCATTGATGAAGGGAAGATTTGGTTTTATCCCACGCTTCACCCGCTGAAGAAGGATGGAGAGAAGCACAATGCATGGATTCTTAACACCACCGCCAACGACTGGAAGTGGGAAGGTCATGACATAAAACTGATAAACTATAAATTAGTGTAATTCCTTAAGTTTATCTTGGAATATTGAGATGGTCTATTCACTATCTAGATGCATGAAAAACTAGAATAAAAAATAGAGTCTGATACTATATATTGTTGATGACACTATTTCTAATAAAACGCCCTTGGTCTAGATAGGTTGAGGGCATGTCTTTATTTTATATGTTGGTTACTTTTCTTGTATTGGGAGTTCTATATAAATGATGATAAAATCAGAGTCTGATACTATATATTGTTGATGACTTTGTTTCTGATAAAGCCCTTGGTCTAGCTAGGTTGAGGGTAGGTCTTTGTTTTATATGTTGGTTATTGGGAGTTCTACATAAATGATAATAAAGGGTACGTGCTTTGTGTGTTTGTGATATTTAATGAACAACTGGATATTTAGTAAATGTTATTTGAACTTGCAAAAGAGTTATACACTTTATTTATTTTTCACAAGGTAATTTAGTGATAGGTAAGAATTTTGATTTGGAGTCAATGAACTATCAACTCAATTCAAACATCCGAAGTCATGCCCTTTGGTTACACATGGGAAAGAAAATGGAGAAAGAAAACCTCTTTAATATTTTTGATGTATGCTCTTGTCCTAATGTGCTAAAAATGCGCTCCCTACCAGAGGTGGTGGCGGTTGCCTTGACTTAAATGTTGAATTCAAATCAATGGAGTTTAGATATGGTCAAGTTGTTAATAACATATTTCATTCTATGTTTGATTAGATCACCTAATTAATCATGCTAGTGGTCTTATAGCCACACAATTTGTATGCTAATAATTATTTATTATACTATAAATTACCCGAAAAAATTTATAATATTTCTTAACAAAATATATTTAAGTATATTTAAGTAAAAAATAGATATGATCAAATCCACGTACATTAGTTTAACTCAAGTATATTTAAATAAAAAAGTGGATATGATCAAATTCAGGTATTTTAATTTAACCAAGGTATCTTTAAATAAAAAAAAATGGATATAATTAAAATCACGTACCTAATTTAATTTATGAAAAATCTTACATAATCAAGTCCACTTACCTTGATTCACTCCTCTACCACGGTTGTCACGCCCCGAACCCTGAAATGGGACCCAGGGGTGAATTTAAGTAACCTAACATGTCTCTGTATCAATTAAAACATTAAATGATACCACATACAAAGAGGGTTCGACCCCGTGGGGTGAAGGGATGCCCAATATACATACATACACATGTCCATACTCATCAAAATACGCAGCAGAATACGGTCTTTCTTTACATCAAACTATACCATACTAGAGTCTATACCATATAAGGTTAAACATACCTACAAATACTATACATACCACGGTTGTCTACAAAACCCATCAGGACAACCCGATTACAAAATTCGTACCTATCAGGCACTAACAGTAGCTAAACACACCCCCCGCTTTCGGATGTTAGGATGCTAATTTCGGCTACCCGAAGGACCTGAAAAACATTTGTATATATTCGGAGTAAGACACCTCTTAGTAAGGGAGAAAACAGGTTATATCAGTGTGTGGCATACCAGTGTAATTTTCATACTTCATAACACATACATACGATACAGTTTGAAACACATACATACAATTTCAAAACAAGTTCCATACATTCCCATACAATTCCATACAATTCCAGTATTTTCACAAAACCATTCCAGTTCATACGATACTCAAATACATACATACATACATATGGTCAGTGTCGTCACACTACTCACAACTGCACAAGTCACCTAGTCTCACAGCGGTTAAGTTCCAACACATTAAACTACGAAAGTTTCCGACTTAGGCCCACTGTGAATCCATTGCTACACATGCAACTACACAAGGTCACCTGGTTTAACCCCGATTACGTTACCATGTGCAAACTACGCTGCATCAACCTAGGCCCACTGTGGTCCGTTGCTACATTCGGTGACCAACCAAATCATACAGGTGATATTTCGCACCCTGGATATAGAGCCAACCACTCTTGCCTATGGTAGTTAGCCGTTACAGGGCACAGCGTACGATAATTAGCCTCCCCTAGCTGTTACGGTGTACGGTTGTTAGCCGCCCCTAGCCATTTCAGCGTACGGTAGTCAGCCGCCCCTAGCCGTTTCACAAAACCTGGAATCACTTTAGAACTCACGTCCCTATACATTTTAGTGTATAGTAATAAGCCACCATATAACTGTTTTTCACAAATATCTGGACCAACATACATACATACCCACGTACTACACTTATTTGGTTTACGGCAAATCATATCGTTTACAATTTCAAGTATACAGTTTATGCAAATATGGATTACGGTCACCTCAATAATACAGTTTAAACAACATAAACGATTTTTCAATCAAATAAGAGATGATACCCGAAACCCCCAATTTTCCCGAAAACTATAACCCGAAAATCTCGTGTTTTCACCAGATAGATTTTCCCAAATAAGTAGTCAAAACATACATACGATTGTAGCCTACAGGCTTACCGATCCTAATTTCGAAAATGAACTGATATAAACAGAATCCCCTTACCTCAACCCGAAACCAAATCACGAACTCTACGGCCCTCAAAACTACGAACCGAGACTCCAAAATCTACAAATCACAATACTAAACATGCTTACGGTTCATACTACTACACATATATCGAATCAGAAATGAAAACTGAGCTTTACCTCAATTTCGGCCCGAAACCCGAAAATGCTTGAACCGAGATTCCGATCCACAAAAGTTGTAGAAAATCCTTCCACGATCCTCATGGTAACCTCGGATTTTCGATTCTATCAACCACCGGCAAGGAAATATAGAGAGAGAGAGTAGAGAGAGTTTAGAGAGAGAGAGAGAGAGAGAGGGGGGGAGAAACTTAATGAAGAAGAAAACAAATATCCCCTTTTTAAGCCTTTGACCCGCCCGGTTTTCGTCGACGAAAAGTACCTTTGTCGATGAAAAGTCAAGGATTTCTTCATGGATGTCGGCAGTCTCATCAACGAATTCTAATATTTAAACTTTTCCAGACCTCTCAGCTTCTCTTCGTCGACGAACCTCTGAATTTCGTCGACGAAAAGTCTACTGCCTTCGTCATCGAAATCTGGCTTCGTCGACGAAAACTGCAGAAATTCCTTTTACATTTTCCGGGTTCTTACAACGGTTGAAGTTGAATTCCTACAGTGAGTTTGGAAAGACTAGAAGAGTGAGAATTTTAAGTGTACAAAAATTCTTCGTCTAGTACTAAATCTTTTTTCTCACTTTTTCTTTAATTCCTTTAATTCATTCTTTGAAATTTTTTATGAAAAATGAATTAAGAACTCTCTTATTTATAGAGAATTGAGGGAAGGGTATTTTCATAATTTCACAGATTACTTAAGGATTAAGAAATGAAATAATATATATATATATATAAGAATAGAGAGGGAGTGAGAGACGGATAAGGGGTTGCCTTTAGTCAATTTCAATTTGAATCTAAATTCAATTTGAGAATTAAATTGATAATTAAGGATGCATTGCATCCTTATCAACATCCATCATTATATATATATATTATATATATATATTGCTCATCCCATTGAATCTCATTGACACATTCCTTTACTATCCATCCCCATCCAATTATATAATGGAGATGTGTGTGTGTGAATATATGTGATGTGTATGTGAGTGTGGGAGTAATTGTGTTGAAGGTGTGTGTGTGTGTGTGTGTGTGTGTGTGAGAGAGAGAGAGGAGAGAGAGAGAGAGAGAGAGAGAGAGAGAGAGAGAGAGAGAGAGAAATGTGTGATAAAGGGTGAGTTGAGTTGAGTGATACCTCCTCCTCTTTTATTTTCTCCCAAATTATAGTTAAATTCGGTGTGTTCCGTGAAGGTAGGTCAAATTGGACCAAAAAACGTTAAATCTAGTCTTCCTATTTTGCTTGTTTATTTTAATTGTTGTGTGATGTTGTTCCTAGATCCCTAACATTTATCTCATGATTGTACAATTTTTTTGGCAGATTGAAAGCCTTGGTTACACAACAGAAGATTGGTCATTCCTATCCTGAAGCCCCATCCCACATCTCTCAGCATTCAAACCTGAGACCACTAAAATGAAAGTTTCAAAATTTGACTATTGAGACATCTGCAAGGGACAACTCATACATTTTTCCTCTCTTTTTAGTTCTTTGATTTTTGAAACATTGAGCCATATAATACCTTATTAGTTTTCCTTTTACATCTTGGAAACCAAAACAGACTAAATTGGATTTTTCTTACAGAGATATACCTAGCCCTTATTGCTAGTGTCGCAACGTTCTCCTGCACGGAGCGGAACCCACAAAGTGTGTGTTGCCTCGGGGTACGTGAACTGGAAAATGTGAATTTTAAAATAATATTTTCGTGAAAAATATGGTGTAATGGAGTTGTCACTAACCTTTAAGTGTGGTTAGAACATTTGATTACTACCCAATTAAGGGTAGAATCGGTCTGCGTTGCCACAGTCAGGTTCGGAAGTTTGGTTACGCGAGGGGAAGGTATTAGCACTCCCTACATGCCCATTCTTACGAATGGTACCTAATTAATCGAAAATTATTCAAAAATAAATCTGTTAGCACTGACAGTTACACTATATTGGTTTATACGTTTTGATGATATTAACCCTATTTATTGTTCTTAGTATTTTCCATCCTTACAGATCTTAACTAGTACATGTACAAAGTGTCGGATATACGGAGGTACCAAATCAAAAGCAAAGATCGGACTGAATAGACATCAAATAGGAAAGATCGAAAGGACGCTGACTCAGAAGCACCAAAGCACATCCTGGAGTTTTTATTGTGTATAAATTAATTGTAATAAGGGTTGTGTGAGTGAGTGTGTATTGTAACTCTTGCGGTGTGTGTCTTTCATGATTTCTGAGTAAGAGTTGAGCCATTACATTAGCATATTAGGACACATGAGTATATATGATTTGCACAAAAGTAACAAACTCACAATTCATAGTTTTCAAAGTAAAAATAAAGAGTTTGTCAAAATAATCTTATACTCAATTAAGTTTTCAAAATGGGACAAGTGTTAAGTAATATATGAGTAATAAACATTTTCATAACTTGGTCCCAGTTTTGCAAAGCTAGTTGTATGTCCTAAAGTCCTAAAACTCAAGCATATTTATATAAAACGCATATTAAGCATATAAGATATCAAAATAAGTTTTAAGTGTGTTTTCATAAAACAAGATATCTTATATTCAAGGAAAAATCATTTGTACAAGTATTGATCTTCATTAGCCTTAATATATTTCATATACTTTTATCTAAGAATGTTTTAAGTCATTAAAATGCATTTTGACAAGGAAAAACAAAGAAATCGTCATTAATGTAGTGTAGCCTTGAGTCCTGAACACCTTTCGATATTTGGAGCATAACTTTTGTTAGAAAAGTCCAAAAAAGGACGATATTGGTGTCCTTGGAAAGCTAAGACAAAATGCCACAACTTTCCTGTTGATTACTTTTTCTGATTCAGGGACCTCGTTGATGAACACAGAAGATTCGTTGATGAGTGGCAGTGTGTGATTAAGTCGACGAGAGCAGGAACTTATCGACGAGTCCAATGGGCAGAATTGCTCCAACAGGCAGAAAACGGCTAGTTATACCAAATAAAATATTTTTTCTTCCCTCCAACGGCTAGTTAACGGCTCCTTTGACTCTTGGGCTATAATACAAGCTATTACACTTTTATTAACATGGGTTTGAGCATTGTTGATCATATTTGTGAAAAATATCATTTTATCCAAACCTAAGCACTTTGCACTTGCATTTTAGTTATTATTCACAAGTGCTCAATCCTCTCTTGCTCACTTATCTTGTAAGATTCATTCCTTGAGAAATAAGTAAGGATTTGGTTGTATTTCATATTGACTCATTTAAGGAGCATTAAATTGTATTTCCAATCTCTTGTAAGGTTCTTTGTGAACCATTGTTGTAAGGTTCTTTGTGAACCGAAGCGAAGGCTCTTGGTGAGCGTGGTAGGGATTTGTTCCCGAGTGTAGGGATTTGTTCTTGAATTGTAAGGCTTGTGTGCCAATGAAGGAGTATCTTTAGTGAATTGTGGAATCCTTGGCTTGGTGCTAAGACATGGACGCAGGCTTGGTGCTAAACCACGTAAAAATACCGGTGTTGTTCTTTCTATAATGCCTCGGCCCCATTATACGGCCCTAGAGCGCTACTACACCTATATATTACACATGTCCCTGATAACATACATATATGACCCGCCTTGTATAGGGACATACAAGTGATTCATACTAATATGCAATTTTATGCACAACGAAAAACATAAACATCCATATAGGAATCTAAAAGACATACCAGAGTTTTCTAACTGTATCCTCAAATACATATATCCATACTTAAAACATAATTAGTTCTTACAACCCTAAAAATGTTCCAAACTAATATGTAGCATATACAAAATAACTTACGTAAGCTAAAGACAAAACGACCCTTTCAGGTTCCTCTAGCAACTAGGACCGACGCCCTGTAAGACCTGAAACAAAGGTTGTATGTTGGGATGAGACACTTCTCAGTAAGGTGGAAGTTATTACATCAGTGTGTGACCACATGCATTTATTTCAATTGAAAATAGATATATATAAAACATATTCTTAATACTGTAATATAGGAGACATATAGACATAAATCCTATGATAGGTGGTTTAGCGTCATAACAAGTGAGAGTTCCCAAGGTTATAGTAGGGTACAGGCCCATACATTGTACGATCTCTCCGCCTGATATTCAAACCTGTGACTTTGCCCATTTTAGTTTTCAAATCATAAATATGCATATTTAGAGCACTGTCCAACTTAGATACAATAATAACAACAACCAACACATTACCCCTTGGCCTGCGGGTTATGCAATTTACTATAGTCCGACTGGTACCACCTGGTCCATTAATCCACTAGTGGTCCCTCCAATATCCAGCCAACTCCCTCGATACCCATACTGAAAATCATATGTGTGGTTGCACTATATCCAATATATATATAAACCAATGGAACCGCGCTTAACGTTGAGCTTTTTAACCGCACTGTACCCATACTGATACTATATATTGTTGATGACTCTATTTCTAATAAAACGCCCTTGGTCTAGATAGGTTGAGGGCATGTCTTTATTTTATATGTTGGTTACTTTTCTTGTATTGGGAGTTCTATATAAATGATTGTTGCGACGTCCCGGGAGCGCGTGTGCCCCAGGCGGCGAAATAAAAATGTGTTTTAAATTTTCAAAGAAAAATATGGAATGTCAGAGTCGCCACTAACCTTTTAGTGTGGTTAGAACATATGATTACTACCCCGTTAGGGGTAGAATCGGTCTACGTTACCAGAGCTGGGGTCGGGAGTTCGGTTGCGCGAGGGGAAGGTACAAGCACCCCCTACACGCCCGTTCTTACGAATGGTACCTAACTAATTTGGAATTATCCTTAAGTTAATCTAGTAAGTCTTTAAATTACTCCTTTTATGAATTTATAAATACACATGGAAAATAAATAAATAACTAAATAAATATAATATATACATATATATTCCCTTAGAGCTTAAAGGTACGTGAAGCCCGAAGGCTAATACCCTAGCATTAAAATCATAGGGATTTACGTACACGAAAATAAATAGTAAAATAAAATAATAAGAGTAAATATCATAATATATAATACAAAATTGAGTATACCTGAGAAACAAAAATACAAAGAATATTTGATATTAATAATAATAATAAAAAGTAATAACAATAGTAACAATAATGAAAACATAATACTATAATAATATTCATATACTAATAATACCATATTAATATTACAAGCTATATTGTAATAATAACATACAATGATACCACAATGACACTACATAAATAATTAAAGAATAATAATTTTATACTAATAATATTATCACATGATAATAACGCTACCTTAGCATATGAATATGTATGTATGATAATAATAAATGACCCGTACTCTTATATATTATAATAATAATACGTAAATCAAATATATATACGTACACTAATAGTAATAATAACATCTATTTTAACACACACATTTATATATATATATATATATATATATATATACCTGCATAAAAATAATAATAATATAAAATAATACTACACTTCTAAAAACATACATATGTATATGTATATAATAATAAAGATAATAATTACAGCAATACTAATACTAATAATGATAATAAGCATATTTTAATAATACCAAACCTACCTTAATATTAACACATAATTAATGATAACATGTACAATATGGAAATAATTAAAGAAATAAATTAATCCTATAATTAACACGTAAACTATACAATTTGGAAACAAACCAAGTGAAATTATGGAAACAGTCAAATTATAATCTATTATGCAAATATATATATATATATATATATATATATATATATATATATATATATATATATATATGGGTACAATATGGAAACATGTGATAATTAGGAAATATACCAAAATCTAACATGGAGATACATAATTACCCGAAAATAAATATGTAATCAAATATACTATAAGAAGGGTAGGGTAAAAGTAACATAAATATGCACATAAACATATGAGGTGATCACAATAATAAGATGTAAACTATACAATTAAGTGATAATATAAATACGGCAATAAATAATTAAGACAATGACAATAATACATATCAAATTAAATACACAATTAAAATATGCAATCAGTAATAACATAATATATGCAAAATAAATATACAATGATAATATTAACATGACAAAAAAAATTATTATATTTAAATATAATAATTGAAATCTTATCTTAGCAATGAAAAAAAAAATCCTACAACAATGAAGACAAACCAATTAGTGTACCACAAAAGAAATTTAAACGACTATCACGACAAGGATATGTAACCTGTAATAACAATGTTAAATCATGAAACACGTATAGCTAAATATATATATAAACTGTTTAATATAATCAACAATTATTCGTAACAATATAAACAATATAAACCCTAAATATGGACATGTATGTATTGAAATTAATAACGACAATAAAACATAAAAATTCCATATACATACAAATATGACGATAACAAAAGTTTTAACAATAATATACAACAGTAATCATGGCAGTAATAATACAACAATAGAATATCAATAATAATAAAATCAATATGTTAATCAACATAATAACAATACTAATAACAATATCCAAACAATATAGTAATTTTACTAATAATGAAATACAAACAGAATAGTATAAAAATATTACAATAATGTTATTAATAATAAGATACAAGCAATGTAACAATATTGCTAATGATAATATGTAAATAATAATATTAATACTACTAATAATATAGGAATAGCAATAAATGTAAAATATATAGGAACATATATATTAACACTAACATAAAATAAATATATATATGTGTGAGTGTTTGTGCAGGTACAGCAGAGGGAGGCAGGGGACTCACAGTGGAGGTACTTGCAGGGGATACCGCCGGAGAACTGGGGGATCTTGCCGGGAGCAGGAGCGGGTTGTGCAGCAATGGGCAGAGCAGAAGACTCCGGCAGTGGCTGGAGGCGGTGTTGACGGTTGCAGCGAATGGAGAATGGAGGCTGGCGTAAGAAAGCTGGTGCCGTGAGGATGTGCTGCGCCCTGGTGGGGGCTCCCTAGCAGCAGGGTGATTGGTGGCAGGGGCTCGCTGGAGTTGAGCATGGAGGATGGTCGGAGGGGCTTCTGTCTTGTGGCTGCTGTTACTACTGTCGTACGCGCAGGGTGGCCGGAGGAGCTGTGTAGAAAGGTAGAGGAGGTCGCTGGTGGTTCGTGGACGGCCGGAGCTGGGGGCGGCTGTGATGGAAGCTCTGTGGGGCTGAGAGTTTAGAGAGGGGATTGAGGAAGAGCCAGCAGGAACAGGAGAAGAGAACAGGGGCTCTTTAGAGGGGGAAGAAGACGAACAAGAAGAAGAAGAAGAAGAAGAAGAAGAAGAAGAAAAAGAGGAATCTTTTTTTTTTTGGCCTATTTTTTTCCTTTGGCTCTGCCCGTGTCCTTGCCTCTGTGCGCCCCATGCCCTTATATAAAAAAAAAAAATTTGAAAACCCTAAAAAAACATCCTTTTTTGATTTTTTTTTTATTTTATTTTTTTTTGCTTTTAGTTTTTATGGTAATAATGAAAATAGAAATAATAATAAATAATTATTATTATAGTAATAATATAAAGAATATAATAATAATAACATCAATAAGGTAATATAATAATAAATAATAATAATACTACTACTAATAGTAAATAATAATAATTATAATAAAAAATAAAAATAATAAAGATCCTATCAGTAAAATAATAATTATACTAATAAAAATAAAGTAATAATACTAATATTAAAAGTAAAAATTAATAATAATAATAATAATATAATATAATAATATAATAATAATATAATGATAACATTACTAAAAATAAAATAATAATAGCCAAAATAAGATATTAATGCTAATAATAAATATATAATAATAATAATATAATAATACAATAATAATAATAATAATAATAATAAGGTAAAAAAAATAAATAAAAATAATAGTAATAATAATCCAGAATAATTACTGTAAATTAATAATAATAATAATATAAATAATAAAAATAATTATAAGAAAGTAATAATAAAATAAAGATAATAAAAATACTAATAACAATAAAATAATAAAAAGGAACCCCTTGTTCTATTTGGTTAGGGCAAAAATAGTATGTCTACAATGATGATAAAATCAGGGTCTGATTCTATATAGTGTTGATGACTTTGTTTCTGAAAAGCCCTTGGTCTAGCTAAGTTAGAGGCAGGTCTTTGTTTTATATGTTGGTTATTGGGAGTTCTACATAAATGATAATAAAGGGTATGTGCTTTGTGTGTTTGTGATATTTAATGAATTGCTGGATATTTAGTAAATGTGATTTGAACTTGCAAAAGAGTTATACACTTTATTTATTTTTCACAAGGTAATTTAGTGATAGGTAAGAATTTTAATTTGGAGTCAATGAACTTTCAACTCAATTCAACATCCGAAGTCATGCCCTTTGCTTACACATGAGAAAGAAAATGGAGAAAGAAAACCTCTTTAATATTTTGATGTATGCTCTTGTCCTAATGTGCTAAAAATGCGCTCCCTATCAGAGGTGGTGGCGGTTGCCTTGACTTAAATGTTGAATTCAAATCAATGGAGTTTAGATATGGTCAAGTTGTTAATAACATATTTCATTCTATGTTTGATTAGATCACCTAATTAATCATGCTAGTGGTCTTATAGCCACACAATTTGTGTGCTAATAATTATTTATTATACTATAAATTACCCAAAAAAATTTATAATATTTCTTAACAAAATATATTTAAGTATATTTAAGTAAAAAATAGATATGATCAAATCCACGTACTTTAATTTAACTCAAGTATATTAAATAAATAAACGGATACGATCAAATTCAGGTATTTTAATTTAACTAAGGTATCTTTAAATAATAATAAAAAGATAGAATTAAAATCACGTACTTAATTTAATTTGTGGAAAAAATTTACATAATCAAGTCCACGTACCTTGATTCACTCCTCTACACCACGGTTGAACATGAATTCTTAAAGTGAGTTTGGAAAAATTGGAAGGGTGAGAATTTTAAGTATAACAAAAATTCGTCGTCTACCACTAAATCTATTTTTCTCACTTTTTCTTCAATTCCTTCAATTCATTCTTTGAAATTTTTTATGAAAAATGAATTAAGAACTCTCTAGTTATAGGGAATTGAGGGAAGGGTATTTTCATATTTCATAGATTACTCAAGGATTAAGAAATGAAATAATATATATATATATATATATTGATAGAATATAGAGAGAGAGAGAGGAGAGAGAGAGAGAGATGAGAGAGAGAGAGAGAGAGAGAGAGGAGAGAGAGAGAGAGAGAGAGAGGGGGAATAAGGGGCTGCCTTTAGTCAATTTCAATTTGAATCTAAATTCAATTTGAGAATTAAATTGATAATTAAGGATGCATTGCATCCTTAATTATCAACATCCATCAGTATATATTATAGATATATATATAATATATATATATATTATTATATATATAATATTGTCAGTACTCATCCCATTGAATTTCATTGACACATTCCTTTTGTTAGAGATGGAGTCAGGAGACACAGTTGGAGGCACGTTGCAAGCTAGGAGCTGAGTCAGAAATGCACGGTGCATTTATCCACCATTACCCTCTCCATTGTAACTTCCATTCATGATTGAATTTTATCTTAATTGTGATTTAAAATTCCAAGCCCTATAAATAGAGGGCTATGGAAGATGTAAAATACAACAAAGAGTGTGTGCAGATAGAGTGAGAAGCTTAGAGAGAGTAAGAAAAGAAGAAGGGAGGAAGAGAGAGAGAGTGTGTGTGAGAGTTGTAATTTTCCCACGATAGTGAATATTCATGGTTGCTCCGTGGACGTAGGTCATTATTAACTGAATCACGTTAAAATTTTGGTGTCATTTTGATCTGAATGCTCACAGGGTTCCTAACAAGTGGTATCAGAGCCCGGTTGAAGCATAAAAGCCAGATCGGAAATGATCCCGAAATCATAGCTCTGTCCAGTTGAGCAAAACTGCATTTTGACGGCCATCATCGCATTCAGCTCCCAGAGACGAAGAGAAGGGTGGCAAGCCAGAGCTCCAATGGAGTTTAGACGAAGGCTTAGGCGCCATCACGTGCCCCGTTGGAGCAGATGCTTGGCCACACACCGGTCAGCACCACATCAGGCAAATGCCACGTCAGCGGGTGAGTGCCACAGCAGCAGAGGTACCACATCAGCAAGGTGGCCCCCCCTCTGCCACGTCATCAGGTGGGTCCATCCCTGCCACATTAGTGGTGCCACGTCAGCATAGTTGACCAAATTTGACCAAGGTTTGAACCAAACTTTGATTGACCATTTCGGAGTCGTTTTGGGTCTGTTTTTGAGTGACTTGGACCATTTTTAGGGTTTTCAATCATTTCGGATCCAACCGCGCTATCCATTTGATCTAATTCCATCTTTAGATTAGAAAATTGAGATGTCAAATGAAAAGAACTCAAAAATCAAAATGTTCAAGTGAAACAATTTCGGTTATTGGAATGTGCAGAATAGAAGATTATTTCTTTGGGATGGAATTGCACTTACCGTTGAAGGGTAAGCCAACATCCATGAACTGAGGAAGAATGGAATTTTCTTGATCGAAAAGCCTCGGAGCCATCAGAATGACGTTGTCGAAATCTGTGGCGTTCAATATCAAGCATATAACATCCACCAAGTCTCTGATGGAATGCGCTCTCTAATATGTACGAGCAGCCTTTAGCCGCAAACAAGGTACATCTCATGAAAAGATTACTTACAATGAACATGTCTACAAGTGGAGAGTTTCAACAGGCATTGAATAACTTGCAATGAGTTGTCTGATCAACTCGCCTCAATCGGGATAAATGTTTGAATAACTGAGATTCGGGCCCTATTGATTCTCAGTCAGTTTTCTAAAAATTAGAAGGTGATCATTATTGCCATCAGTAGCTTCCGCAGGAAAATCGAAGCTTGTACACGATGAGGTCGTCAGGCATGAATTTGACAGAGGAAATAAGAATGCAGTTGAACCATGGCTCCACTTCGAGTTCAACCTTAAACATGGAGAGTCGAGGTAAAGGAAACAGGCATGAAAAGAATCAAAGAAACCAGCGGTAGATCTAGGGCCCAGGCAGTCTAAATCAAGAAATCCCAGAGGTACTCATGGACACAGGTTCCTAGAGCACAAAAAGTTATTGAGTAGCTGGAACTGTGGAAAGACTGGTCAATACAAGAACCAGTGCTGGAGTCAAAAGAAGGAATTCGGGACGAGGGCAAAGACAGAAAGCAAATATTGCTTCTGAGAATGATGAGATGTTGATATGCTCTTTGGAAAACAAGAAGAGTCTTTGGTCTTAGACTCCGAAGCCTCATTTCATGCCACATGCTGCAGAGATTGTCTAGAGGAGTACACGCCAGGTAATTTTGGTAAGGTGTACCTTGACAACTATCAACCTTACGACGTAATCGGCAGGGAGTTGTGAAGATCAATATAAATGGGTCAGTAAAAGGCTATGGATCATGCGCCCTAAACTTCCACGCGTACTCAAATAAAGTAAATAAATAAAAGGACTAAAAGTCTACGGGCCGAGGAAAGGGGTGGGAGTGGATAGAGGGAGAGACCAGGACCGCTGGGGAAGATTAAAACAGACTATAAAATCCGCTGGGGAAGATAAAAAAGGACTAAAACTGGGGAGAGGGGCCCCAACCGCTCGGGAAGATAAAAATGAATAGTTATATTAATTTTAAATTATTTATTTATTTATTCATATCTCCATTTCAGACATGTTCTGAATCATTTTATAAACCGTTAAATTTGATAAAAGTTAACAAAAAAAATTGGAAATGATAAGAATTTTATCTTGATTTTTGTATCCGAAGTCAAAATCACTATTGGACTCCACCTTATGGCATCTGTCCATTTCATTCTCAAAAAAGATCTCACCTTTAGAATATGAAAGAAATTAAACTCAAAAGGCATGGCAAATTACACACAGCTCATCTATAAAAAGGGCACATTGAAGGAGTATTGGCCACAAGAAGACTAAAGGGAATCGCACTACCTAGAGTAGGGTTTCATTTCTTGTCAACTGTACGCATTATAAATAATTTCCTTATATGATAAATATAGTAAAATTATTATTCATATCTTATTCCTTTCTTTTGTTTCTCTTTTAGAGTTTTGCAGATGGGTCGTATTTGGTTGTATGAAATTTTAAATCGCACCACAAGGAGTTTGGGATTGAAGAAGTTGGGCAAAACTCAAGAATTGGAGGAAGTTGCAAATACCATCGATGAAAAATGCGGATATTCCAATAAGGCATGGTTCATCGAAGTCAAGACTATAACACAAGTTATCAAGGTTTAACGGTGCATACTGGAAGTGGGAGTTGAAGTCAAAAAATAGGTATAGAAAACCTTGTCACGCTCTGGGACATACAGAAGACGTACCCTGTATCAATTTCATCATTGATGAAGGACGATTTGGTTTATCCCACACGTTACCCCTGAGAGGATGGAGAGGAGCACAATGCATGGATTCTTAACACTGCCGCTAGTGACTGGAAGTGGGAATGTCATGACATAAAACTAACACACTATAAATTAGGATAATTGCCTTAAGTTTATCTTGAATATTGAGATGGTCTACTCATTATCTAGATGCATGAAAAACTAGAATAAAAAAACAGAGTCTAATACTATATATTGTTGATGGCTCTGTTTGGTCTAGGTAGGTTTGAGGGCAGGTCTTTGTTTTAGATACTATATGAATGATATAAAATCAGAGTCTCATACTATATATTGTTGATGGCTTTGTTTTCTAATAAAGTCCTTGGTCTAGCTAGGTTGAGGCTGGGGTAGGTCTTTGTTTTTATATGTTGGGTTATTGGGAGTTCTACATAAATGATAATAAAGGGTATGTGCTTTGTGTGTTTGTGATATGTAATGAACTGTTGGATATTTAGTAATGTTATTTGAACTTGAAAAATAGTTATACACTATTTTCACAAGGTAATTTAGTGATAGGTAGAATTTAATTTGGAGTCAATGAACGTCAACTCAATTCAAACATTTGAAGTCATGCCTTGGTTACACAAAAATTGTGGTGAGAAAGAAAATGGAGAAAGAAAACCTTTTAATATTTTGATGTATGCTTTGCCCTAATGTGCTAAAAAATGCGCTCCCTATCTGCTGCAATGCATCCCAAGGTAATTTGGTAGATGCCGGCTGAGGACACTCGGCGTAACCCAAAAAAAAAAAAAAAATGTGCTCCCTATCAGAGGTGGTGGCAGTTGCCTTGACTTAAATGTTGAATTCAAATCAATGGAGTTTAGATATGGTCAAGTTGTTAATAACATATTTCATTCTATGTTTGATTAAATCATCTAATTAATCATGCTAGTGGTCTTATAGCGACATGATTTGTGTGCTAATAACTATTTATTATACTATAAATTACCCGAGAAAACTTATAATATTTTTTAAAAAATATATTTAAGTATATTTCAGTAAAAAACGGATATGATCAAATCCACGTACTTTAATTTAACTCAACTATATTTAAATAAAAAATGGATATGATCAAATCCAGGTATTTTAATTTAACTAAGGTATCTTTAAATAATAAAAAATATATATAATTAAAATAACGTACTTAATTTAATTTATGAAAAATTTACATAATCAAGTCTACTTACCTTGATTCACTCCTCTACCACGGTTGAAGATGAATGGAAAGACTGGAAGAGTGAGAATTTTAGGTGTACAAAAATTTTTTGTCCACTAAATCTTTTTCTCACTTTTTCTTCAATTCCTTCAATTCATTCTTTGAAATTTTTTATGAAAAATGAATTAGAACTCTCCTATTTATAGGGAATTGAGGGAAGAGTATTTTCATAATTTCATAGATTACTTAAGGATTAAGAAATGAAATAATATATATAAGAAAAGAGAGAGAGGGGGGGGGGGGAGAGAGAGAGAGAGAGAGAGAGAGAGAAAGAGAGAGTGAGAGTGAGAGACGGATAAAGGGCCACCTTTAGTCAATTTCAATTTGAGAATTAAATTGATAATTAAGGATGCATTGCATCCATCATTATATATGTCGCAATGTCCCGAACCTTGGCCTAGAGAACCAATCTCTGGTTAAAAATGGGTTCAGCTCACGAACTGGGAAAAATGGAAGTGTGATTTTGAAAATGTGATTTTTAGTGGAAAACATGTGTGATGGAGTCGCCACTAAACTTTTGAAGTGTGGTTAGAACACTTGATTGCTACCCCATTAGGGGTAGAATCGGTCTGCGTTACCAGAGTCGGGCTCGAGAGTACGGTTACGCGATAGGAAGGTATTAGCACCCCCTAAGCGCCCGTTCTTACGAACGGTACCAGATTAATAAAAAATTATCCCTAAAATAAACTTGATAAACCTTTCAAAAACTATTCCCTTTCAAAAATCAAAAGAATTAAAATATTATATAGGTATTCCCTTAGAACCGGGGCAATTTAATGCTCCGAAGAATCTATGCCCATAGTTGCAATCATCGGGAAAGAAAATTGAAAATAGAGTACAAAATACTCTCCCGGGGGTTTTTGAAATTCGTAGGTTTTTCTATGTAGGAAAATAGTATTCTGGGAGATTTTAGAAATTTTTTCGAAATGGAAATGATTTTCTTTTTTTTTTTGTGCCTAAACCAATATTTTTGTGATTTTTTTGTGATATTTCCCGAACTTCAAAAGAATGCAGATAAAAATCAATGGAAATCAAAGTATGAAAATGTTTTTGAGATTTTTGAAAATTTTGTGATTTTTATGAATTTTATGGATATAATAATAATATACAAGTGAAATGGAGAAAACCGGGGTGAACCAGTCCAGGAATGGTGAACCGATCAAACGTTGACCAGTTTGGGGAAAAACCAGTTTAAGGTCTTGGTCGAGACCATTGATTTTTTGGGGTTTTCCAATGTTCTTCCGAATACAATAGAATTTTAGACAACAATCATGAAAGTTATAGTTTTAAATATTTGACTTTAGAATATATTTTTGAAAATTTTGAATATAAGGAAACAGATCTAACCTTTGCCAAACATGTTGGAAACTTTCTTAGATTTTCTTCAAAAATTTTCAAATGTAAATAAGTTTCAAAGCCTTAAAAATTTTTGAATTTTCTTTGAGAATTTTTCTAAATTTTTGTCTCTTTTATGAAATTTTTTTTTTTTTTTTATGGGTTAAAAAGAAGCTATTTAAAAAAAAAAAAAGAAATAAAATCAAATAAAACAGCAGAGGCCGGTTCAGGAAAGGGGGCGGAGATGTAACATAGGAAGAGAAAGTTCATTGGTTTTACCTATCGTCTTTTCTCCTCCAGTCTTCCTCTCCTGTTTGTGAATCTGCAGGGGTTAGTTTACAGCGTCTTCCCGAGGGTTGTCTTAAGCTTCGACTCGAGGCACTATGAAGTACCTTCTTCAGATGGGGTGACCCGGCACCAGTAGGAAACGGGATCAGTTGACCGCTTGATCTTCTTTCGTTTTCCTCTGCTCCGGTCTTCTTTTCCTTTTGGTGAGTTTACTAGGGCCGCTCTACAGCATCTTCCCGAGAGTTGTTCTTGAGCTCTGATTCGAGACACTATGGAGTGCCTTCTTCAAATGGGATGACTCAGCACCAGTAAGAAACGGGATCAGTCGACCTCTTGTTTCACTCAGAAAAACTAGCTTCACAAACTTAATATAGAAAACTTCAATATTTGAAGTCTTCTCCTTACCACCACCAAGAGCTCCCCTCCTTTTGTGCTTGGAATGAGAGGGTTATTTATAGACTTATCTTGGGGCAAGCATGGGAAAGAAGACATAGGGGAGTGATGATGGGGGTAACAAAGTATGAGATGAAGAATGATGAAGGGAATATAGCATGGGAAGAATGATAAAGGAAGAAAACATGACACGTGGTGAGTGATGATGGGGGAATAAAGTATGGGGCGAGGAATAATGAAGGGAATATAGTATGAGAAGAATGATAAAGGGAGAAAACATGACATGTAATGAGTGATGATGAGGGAACAAAGTATGGGATGAAGAATGATGAAGGGAATATAGCATGGGAAGAATGATAAAGGGAGAAAACATGACATGTAGTGAGTGATGATGGGGGGAACAAAGTATGGAATGAAGAATGATAAAGGGAATATAGTATGAGAAGAATGATAAAGGGAGAAAACATGACATGTGGTGAATGATGATGGGGGAACAAAGTATGTGGTGTAGAATGATAAAGGGAATATAGCATAGGAAGAATGATAAAGGGAGAAAACATGACATGTAGTGAGTGATGATGGGGGGAACAAAGTATGGGATGAAGAATGATGAAGGGAATATAGTATGGGAAGAATGATGAAGGGAGGAAATATGATATGTAGTGAGTGATCATGGGGGGAACAAAGTATGAGATGATGAATGATGAAGAGAATATTGTATGGGAAGAATGATAAAGGGAGGAAACATGACATGTGGTGAGTGATGATGAGGGGAACAAAGCATACTTGCATTTGACAAATTAGATAAATAATAATAATAATAATGATGATAATAATAATAATAATAATAATAATAATAATAATAATAATATGAGGGTCCTAGAAGCTGTGCGGAGCCCATCAAAGATGTGTGGGGCCCATGCGCCATATGGGATCCATAAGTCGTTTGAGGGTTACAAGAACTCAGACCAGCATGCACTGGATATAGGGATCTGAGCTAGCGTACCAGGAGGGGTAACGTGTATCGAATGTAGAAATCCGAACTAGCGTACCAGGAGATGTGGGGCCCACAAATTGTGTGGGGCCCAAAGGAGATATGTGGGGCCCACGAGCAATGTGGGGTCCACGAGCCATTTAAGGGCTATGGGAACCTGACCCAGCAGGCACAAGCATACCAAAAAAGGTAATGTGCATAGGATGTAGGAATCCGAACTAGTGTACCAAAGTGATAACGTGCACCGGATGTAGGAATCCGAGTTAGTGTAGTAGGGGGTAACGTGCATCAGATGTAGGAATCTGAACTAGCATTGCAGGAGGCAACGTGCATCGAATGTAGGAATCCGAGCTAGCGTACCAGAGGGGGTAACGTGCATCGGATGTAGGAATCTCAGCTAGCGTACCAGGGGGTAACGTGCATCAGATGTAGGAATCCGTGCTAGCGTACCAGGGGGGGTAACGTGCATCGGATGTAGGAATCCGAGGATGTAGGAATCTGAGCTAGTGTACCAAGGGGTAACGTGCATCGGATGTAGGAATTCGAGCTAGCATACCAGGAGATGTGGGGCCCATAAACCAATGTGGGGCCCACAAGCCATGAGGGACCTACAAAGTTGTGTGGGGTCCACAAACGGTGTGGGACCTATAATGGTGTGGGACCTACAAGATGTGTGGGGTCCACAGCTAGTGTGGGACCTACAAAAATGTGTGGGGTCCACAAAAAGTGTGGGACCTACAAGATGCGTGGGGTCCACAACCAGTGTGGGAAGGTTTTGACATGAGGTCTCATCGGAAAGGCCTGGTTAAAATTAGGGTGTCTACAATATATATATAATATTGTCAGTGCTCATCCCATTGAATCTCATTGACATATTCCTTTACTATCCATCCCCATCCAATTATATAATGGAGATGTGTGTGTGTGAATATATGTGATGTGTATGTTAGTGTGGGAGTAATTGTGCTGAAGGTGTGTGTGTGTGTGTGTGTGAGTGAGAGAGAGAGAGAGAGAGAGAGAGAGAGAGAGAGAGAGAGAGAGAGAGAATGTGTGAGAAAGGGTGAGTTAAGTTTAGTGATGCCTCCTCCTCTTGTATTTTCTCCCAAATTATAGTTAAATTCGGTGTGTTCTGTGAAGGTAGGTCAAATTGGACCAAAAAACGTTAAATCTACTCTTCCTATTTGCTTATTTATTTTAATTGTTGCGTGATTGTTGTTCCTAGATCCCTAACATTTATCTCATGATTGTACGATTTTTTTGGCTGATTGAAAGCCTTGGTTACACAACAGAAGATTGGTCATTCCTATCCTGAAGCCCCATCCCACATCTCTCTGCATTCAAACCTGAGACCACTAAAATGAAAGTTTTAAAATTTTACTATTAAGATATCTCCAAGGGACAACTCATACATTTTTTCCTTTCTTTTTAGTTCTTTGATTTTTGAAACATTGAGCCATGTAATACCTTATTAGTTTTCCTTTTACAGCTTGGAAACTAGAACAAACTAAATTGGATTTTCCTTACTGAGATATACCTCTCCCTTATTGCTAGTGTCGTGACGTTCTCCTGCACGGGGCGAAACCCACAAAGTGTGTGTTGCCTCAGGGTAAGCAAAGTGGAAAATGTGGATTTTAAAATAATATTTTCGTGAAAAATATGATGTAATGGAGTTTCCACTAACCTTTTAGTGTGGTTAGAACACTTGATTACTACCTAATTAAGACTAGAATCGATTTGCGTTACCAGAGTCGGGTCTGGGAGTTTGGTTGCGCGAGAGGAAGGTATTAGCACCCCGTACACGCTCATTCTTACGAACGGTACCTAATTAATCGAAAATTATCCAAAAATAAATCTGTTAGCCCTGATAGCTACACTATCTTGGTTTATATGTTTTGATGATATTAACCCAATTTGTTGTTCCTAGTCTTACAGATCTTATCTAGTACATGTACAAAGTGTTGGATACACGGAGGTACCAAATCAGAAGCAAAGATCAGATCGAGTAGACATCAAATAGGAAAGATTGAAAGGACGCTGACTCAGAAACACCAAAGCACATCGTGGAGTTTTTATTGTGTATAAATTAATTGTAATAAGGGTTGTGTGAGTGAGTGCATATTGTAACTCTTGCGGTGTGTTTCTTCCATGATTTATGAGTAAGAGTTGGGCCATTGCATTAGCATATTAGGACACATGAGTATATATGATTTGCACAAAAGTAACAAACTCACAATTTATAGTTTTCAAAGTAGAAATAAAGAGTTTGTCAAAATAATCTTATACTCAATTAAGTTTTCAAAATAAGTTTTAAGTGTGTTTTCATTAAACAAGATATCTTATATTCAAGGAAAAATCATTTGTACAAGTATTGATCTTCATTAGGCTTAATATATTTCATATACTTTTGTTTAAGAATGTTTTAAGTTTTTAAAATTTTTTTTGATAAGGAAAAACAACGCAATCGTCACTAATGTAGTGTAACCTTGAGTAATGAACACCCTTCGATATTTGAGGCATAACTTTTGCTAGAAAAGTCCAAAAAAGGACGATCTTGGTGTCCCTGGAAAGCTAAGACAAAATGCCACAACTTTCATGTTGATTACTTTTTCTGATTCAGGGACCTCATCGATGAACACCGGGGATTCGTTGATGAGTGGCAGTGTGTGATTAGTCGATGAGAACAGGAACTCATCGACGAGTCCAATGGGTAGAATTGCTCCAACGGGCAGAAAACGGCTAGTTTACCAAATAAAATAATTTTTATTCCCTCCAACGGCTAGTTAACGGCTCCTTTGACTCTTGGGCTATAAATACAAGCTATTAGACTTGTATTAACATGGTTTTGAGCAGTTTTGATCATATTTGTGAAAAACATCATTTTATCCAAAACCTAAGCTCTTTGCACTTTGCATTTTAGTTATTATTCACAAGTGCTCAATCATCTCTTGCTCACTTATCTTGTAAAATTCATTCCCTGAGAGAATAATTTAAGGATTTGGTTGTATTTCATATTGGCTCCTTTAAGGAGCATTAAATTGTATTTCCAATCTCTTGTAAGGTTCTTTGTGAACCATTGTTGTAAGGTTCTTTGTAAACCGAAGCGAAGGCTTTTGGTGAGCGCGGTAGGGATTTGTTCCCGAGTGTAGGGATTTGTTCTCTAGTTGTAAGGCTTCTCCACCGGTGAAGGAGTATCTTTAGTGGACTGTGGAATCCTTGGCTTGGTGCAAAGGCGTGGATGCAGGCTTGGTGCTAAACCACATAAAAATACTGGTATTGTTCTTTCTATAATGCCTCGGCCCCGTTATATGGCCCCAGAGTGCTACTACACCTATATTACACCTATCCTTAATAACATACATATATGACCCGCCCTGTATAGGGACATAAAGGTGATTCATACTAATATGCAAATATATGCGTAGCAAAAAACATAAACATTCATATAGGAATCTAAAAGGCATACTAGAGTTTTCTAACTGTATCCTCAAATACATACATCCATACTTAAAACATAATTAGTTCTCACATCCCCAAAAACATTCCAAACTAATCTGTAGCATATACAAAATAACTTACGTAAGCTAAAGACAAAATGACCCTTTCAGGTTCCTCTAGCAACTAGGACCGACGCCCTGTAAGACCTGAAATAAAGGTTGTATGTTGGGGTGAGACACTTCTTAGTAAGGTGGAAGATATTGCATCAGTGTATGAACACATGCATTTATTTCAATTGAAAACAGATATATATATATATATATATATATATATATATATATATATATATATATATAAAGCATATTCTCAATACTGTAATATAGGAGATATATAGACACAAATCCTATGATAGATGGTTTAGCATCATAACAAGTGAGACTTCCCGAGATTAGAGTAGGGTACAGGCCCATACATTGTATGATCTCTCCGCCTAGTACTCAAACCTATGACTTTGCCCGTTTTAGTTTTCAAATCATAAATATGCATATTTAGAGTACTGTCCAGCTTAGATACAATAATAACAACTACCAACACATTAACCATTGGCCTACGGGTTATGCAATTTACTATAGTCCGACTGGTACCACTTGGTCCATTAATCCACCAGTGGCCACTTCACTATCCAGCCAACTATCTTGATACCCACACTGAAAATCATATGTGTGGTTGCACTGTATCCAATATATATATATATATATAAAGAAGTGGAACTATGCTTAATGTTGAGCTTTTTAAGGCTCTCTTATAAGGGTGAGCTTTTTAAGGCTTTGATATAACGATGAGCTTTTTACGGCTCTAATAGTAACAAGCTATGGTTTCCAAATATCATATATACAATTTACTGTAAAATGAATTAACTTATTTCACATTCACAAATCACCTGTATAGTTCCAATATTTTCACAAACTCATTCAATCGTACTATGGTATAAATCGCCACACACCTTCTCAGTTTAACCCTTTTTACGTATATAGCTCGGTATATAACCTACACTTGTTTTGCACATTTTTCAAATAACAAAATGGAACTTCATTTCTCATAGTTCATATACGAATTTAAAAAGATTCACATATTTCATTTCATATCATATGTCACACTCGCTTGATCAAAAATCTACTATATAGTATATAACTCGATAAATATCATTTAAATGAAAAATAAAGGGTTCAAGCATCTCTTACGTTAAGATTAAGGCAAATAAATAAGTTTTAAAAAGTTTGGAGATTATGCACCAAAACCCTTATTTTTACCAAAATTGTAAAATCGTAAAATCGGGATTTTTTGTAAAGACCCGAAAAATAAAAATGATTAAAATAATTAGAAAAAATAATAAATAAAATTAATTAATTAATTAATTAAAAATTTTAATCAATTAATTAATTAAACATTATTAAATTGATGTATTAAATAAATAAATAAAAAGAAATAATATGAAAGAAATAAAATAAAAATAAAATAAAATAAAATTTTAAATAATAATATAATTAATTAATTAAATTATTATTATTAATTAAATAATATAATATTATAATGATATATATATTCATAAAGTAAGCTTCCTGAAGTTAATCTTCAGGAAGCAGCTGAAGAAGAAATATTTCCAGAGACAGCGTTTAGCAGTGCTCTGTCTCCTTGTCCTCTCTCTCCTCATCCTCTCTCTCCGACTCTCCTCCATCCGAGTTCCGATACTCAACCGATCAAAAATCCAAAACTATCGTTGGACTCTGCTTGTCACTACCAACATTTCTAGTGGAGCGAATTTGTCGTAGGAACGACTTAGGCACTGCCCTTGGGGAAAAATAATTTTTTCTTATATTCCTAATTTCTTTGTAAATATGCGCTTAAATCAATGATAGGACACTACCACGGGGTCCTAGTCGTCATCGTCATCATTTTGGCATAGGTAATTTTTCAATTGGGGTTTTTTAGGCCCCACTCCAAAGTGAGAATGAGATTTGAAAAATATGACAAATTAGTTAAATTTGCGAGTATAACTGTTAATTTGAAAATTATGACCCTAGAAAATATTTAAATAGTATTTTATTTAGGAATAATTTAAATAAAATTAAAGTTTTTGATTCAGGGTCCGGGTGAGCGCTGCAGGTATTTTTCGGAGTCTCTGTTGGCGTAGTTCAAGAAATCAGGTAAAGGAAAATTATATATTAAATCAGATTTTATGAAATTAAAGGTAATAATTTATTTTATATTATACGTATGTTTTAGTGTGAATTATTAAAATGCCAACCATGTGAAACTATGATTTCTGAGCCTATGACCACTTATTTAGTTATGTATTTGTGGAAATGAACTGAACATAGTGGAACGAAATTTCTGGATAACTATGTAAGAAATGGAAATTATATTTTCAGTAATTAAATGCTAAATGTGGGTTGGCCTATTTTACAAGAATATGTATGAATTTTACTATTAAATTGTGTGGCATGAGATTCTGTGCAAATATATGTTAAATATATGAGATGCAGGCTAAGTAAGTAAAGCAATGAGAATAAAATATGATATGAACAATGTTGCTTGTGTATGTTAAATGCAACCATGTAAAGGTACAACAACTGAAAGTCGGGTTAGCAGATTCTAGCGCATTTCTATGTAGACTAATAAATGACGGCTAAAGAGCGACTGTAGTACAAAGGAATGAAATGAAATGACAATGCAATGAAATGAAATGTGAAATGTGAATGATACAAATGGGAAAGAGTCACTTAAAGTGAAACACAAGGAAATGTTAAGTTATGAACATGAAAGAATGTGAATGATTGAATAACGAGGGAAAGAATGATGTATTATGATATTAGAAGTATCTATGTATGTAAAACATGTTACGATTAGGAGAGGCATACTCTTCGCCTGAGGGTTTACTGAGTAAGGCGAGTGCACTAGTAACTTCAGATGTGGCAGTAGCTGCATAATGCATTAGGGTAGAGGAAACTTACTTGTATGGGCGGGTAGAATTCCCTATCCTTAGGGCCTTTGCCAGTAACCTGTTGTTGAATGCGTGAGTACGAGATCAAGTTAATACTTGAGGGCTTACTAAGTAAGGTGAGTGCTCTGGTATGCTTCAGTAGTCACCTTCGGGTTACCTAAGTATTAGAGCAGAGGGGTGCTACTTGTATGGGTGGGTAATCACCCCTATCCTTGGGTAGTCTCATGGGTAAACCTTTGCATGTGATTGTTAGGTTCAGAAAATAACTTTTAGTATTATGTTAATGATTTGAAAATATTATAAAATAATATGTATAATCTCATGGTGGCCACATGCTGAGTTTAATATATTGTTTCTTCCCTTACTGAGATGTGTCTCACCCGAATATGAATTTATCTTTTTCAGGATTTTCTCAAGATCGACCTTAGAGAGCTCGAGGTTTTTATAGCATTATTGGGAAATAAAAAAAGAAAAGGGTATATTTCTACGTTAATTTTGAGATGTATATGTTATGTTTTATGTTTTGTATTTTAGGCCTTTTAGATATTATGAAAGGTTGTGAAACATACTGGTGTTATGAATATTGAATAATGTTTGGAGATATATATATATATATATATATATATATATATATACATATTAGAATACAGGTGGATGATTAATTTGTTATGGTTGGTAGATGGATTTAGAAAACTCTGGTATTATATAATTGAGAGATTATATTTATGTTTTCCGCTGCGTATATGTTGATTATGGATTATCAGGGATTTTATCAGGTATAACGCACCAGACTCAGGTTTGAGGGTTCAGGGCGTTACATTTTTACCTTATGAAACTTCGCAAATAAGTAGTCAATACGTACATATTAACATAAGCTAACTTTTTAGTGGTTTGGTTTTCTTAAAAAAAAAAAAAAACTAATGTAAACAAATCCCCTTACCTATTTTTTAATTTCTAAACATGAACTATACGGTTCCCAAAACAGCGAACCAGGTTCTCAAAACCTATAAACCGAAGAACAATACCTTAATATTATTCAATCTACTACAGATCTACCGAAACGAATTCGTTGACGAGGCGGCGCCTTCGTCAATGAACTAGCCACTCAGTTCATGGACGAAGCTCTACCTTTGTCGACGAACCCCATTAGATATTTTCTTTGGCTCGTTCGGTATTTCTTCGTCAACAACGCTATAAATTTTAGCGACGAAGAACTGAAGGGACTTCGTCGACAAATATACTCCCTTCGTCGACAAAACCTGCTGTAATTTCCTTTTTACCCCTTTCTTATTTATTTTCCCTATTTATGGGTTTGAGTCTCTACAATCTCCCCTCATTATAGAAATTTCATCCTCAAAATTTGCTAATAGATACTGCACATATTCTACACTTATGGCTCAGTCCTATCGAAGAGTCAACAGCCACCCATATAGCAGCTCCAACCCAACTTTATTACATACCCTCACATATGGCGGAGGAATACCGTGGTTACAACTTGATGTTTCAGAAGATTACATACACATACCAAACTCTCCCGAAGAACATACTATTTAATCTGAACCATATATACTACAATACATACTTACGTACCATAAAATAATTGCGGGTACTTCTGGTGTATTTCTGACTCTAGTTCCCATGAAGCTTCCTCCACTGCATGGTTACGCCATAATACCTTTACTAGCAGAATTTCCTTAGTTCGTAATTGCTAAACTTTCCGATCTAATACCTATACTGGAACCTCTTTGTATGCTAATGCATCACTGATCTCTAGAGGCTCGTAACTGAGCACTTGTGAAGGATCTGGCACATACTTCTTGAGCATTGACACGTGGAACACATCATGGACTCTGGATAGTGCTGGGGGTAAAGACACTCAATAAGCAACCGAACCTATCCTTTCCAGAATCTCGAAAGGCCCAATATACCGAGCACTTAGCTTACCCTAATTTCTGAAACCTCATCACCCCTTTCATCGGAGCGATCCTCAGAAACACCATATCTCATACCTCAAATTCTAGCTCTTGTCGACGAGTATCAGCACAACTCTTCTGTCAACTCTAAGTTGCCTTGATTCTCTCCCTGATCAACTCGACCTTTGCAGAGGCCTGCTGAATCAGTTCAGGGCCCAGTATTTGCCATTCACCTACCTGATCCCAATACAATGGAGATCGACACCAGTGACTATATAATGACTCGTAGGGTGCCATCTCTATGCTAGCCTGGTAACTGTTGTTATACGCGAACTTGAAAAGTGGTAGATACTGTATCCATCTGTCACCAAAATCCAATACACAAGCCCGCAACATATCCTCTAGTGTTTATATAGTCCTCTAAGACTGCCCATCCATTTGCGGGTGGAAAGACGTACTGAATGTGAGATGCAATCCTAAGGCATCATGTAGACTCTTCTAGAAACAAGACGTAAAACGTGAATCTCGATCAAAAATGATAGAAACAGGAACACCGTGGAGTCGTACAATCTCCTGCATATATAACTCTGCCAGTCTATTCATAGAATAGCTGACTTTGATTACGATGAAATGTGCAGTCTTTGTCACCCGATCAACTACAACGCATATAGCACTCTGCCCATGCATTGCCGTAGGTAATCCCGTCACAAAATCCATTGAGATGTGCTCCTATTTCCACTTGGGGATGTCAAGTGGCTGAACTGGTCCTGTTGGCCTTTGATACTCTACCTTGACCTGCTGACATGTCAAGCACTGCTCTACAAAACGGGCGATCTCGCTTTTAATGTTCGACCACCAGAAAGATTCCCTAAGGTTTCGGTACATCTTCGTACTTCTAGGATGTACAGTGTAGAGCGAATAGTGTGCCTCCTCCAGAATGACCCGTTTAATCTCGACATCATTTGGTACACAAACATTGCTATGAAATCTCAATATCCCATCACCAGAGATACTGAAATCCGGCTTTAACCTACTCTGGACTCCTTCAATAACCTCAACCAACTCTGGATCCTATTTTTACACTGCTCGGATCTTCTATTGTAAGGTTGGTCGTACCACTAAGTTGGCAAGAACAGCCTGATGATTTCCTTCCACTACCTCCAAGCCCAAACTTTCCAGGTCCATACAAATATGATGCTAAACTCCCACTGCAGAGATTGGCGCATAAACTGACTTCTGACTCAGAGCATCAGCTACCATATTTGCCTTTCCTAGGAGATAGCTAATAGTACAATCGTAGTCTTTTATCAACTCAAGCCACCTACGTTGTCTCATGTTCATCTCTTTCAAGGTGAAAATATACTTAAGAATTTTATGATCAGTAAAAATCTTGCACCTTTCACCATATAGGTAGTGCCTCCAAATTTTCAATGCAAGCACTACAGCTGCCAATTTTATATCATGTGTCAGGTAATTCTTCTCGTACTCTTTGAGTTGATGAAAAGCATAAGCAACTACTCTGCCCTGCTGCATTAGAACACAGCCAAGACCCTTCTTAAAGGCGTCGCTATAGATAACAAATCCGACATCCCTAGATAGTATGGTCAGAACTAGAGCAATAACCAATCGCCGTTTTAGCTCTTGAAAACTCAGCTCGCACTTTTCAGTCCAATCATACCTCACGTTCTTCCTCGTGAGTCGCGTCAAAGGACCTGCTAAATTGGAAAACTCTCAACGAGCCGTCAGTAGTAACCTGTAAGACCTAGAAAACTTTTGATCTCCTGAACATTCTTTGACCTCGCCCAGTCCACTACTGCCTCTATCTTATTTGGATCCATTAATACACCTTCTTTGGACACTACGTGCCCTAGAAATACAATCTGTTCCAGCCAAAAATCGCACTTCTTTAATTTAGAAAATAAACTTCTTATTCCTAAGCATTTGCAGTACCAGTCTTAGATGAACTTCATGTTTTGCAGCACTCCTAGAATACACTAGGATGTCACCAATAAATACCATGATGAACAGGTCTAAGTATTCGTGAACGACCCTGTTTATCAGATTCATAATGTTGTAGGTGCATTAGTCAAACCAAAACGCATAACCATAAATTTATAATGGCTATACCGGGTTCGAAATGCTATCTTCGGAATGTCCTCCGCTTTCACTTTCAGCTAGTGATACTCAGATTACAGGTCGATTATAAAGAAGATCTGCGTGCCCTCTAGCTGGTTAAACAAATCATCAATCCTAGGTAGCGGGTAGTTGATCTTTACAGTCACCTTGTTAAGTTCTCTGTAGTTGATGCACATTCTCATTGACCCATCATTCTTCTTCACAAATAACACCAGTGCTCCCTAGGGTCAAACCCTCGGTCAAATATACCCCTTGTCAAGTAGCTTCTGAAGTTGTTCTTTCAACTCTCTCAGTTCAGCTGGAGCCATACGATACGAAGCTTTCGATATTGGCGTCGTATCTGGAGCTAACTCTATAACGAATTCCACTTCACGGTCCGAAGGTAATCCTGGAAGTCCTCTAGAAACACATCAAGGAACTTGTGCACTACAAAAATCATCTTTAGTTTACGTTCTTCTGCCGATGTGTCTTTCACAAACACTAGATACCCTTGGCATCTTTTTAGGAGTAACCTCATAGCCTGTATAACTGAAAGGATTCATGGTGCAGAACCCACACATAACCCTAGGAACTTGAACTCCTGCTCCCCTGATGGTCTAAACATCACCTTCCTCCTGTGGCAATCGATACTGGCATAATTGGCAGATAACCAGTCCATCCCTAGGATGATATCGAAGTCATACATGTCAAACACAATAACGCTAACTAGTAATACCCTCTCCTGGATTTCTAGTGGGAAATCACAGACTACTTTGCTGCATATGACTACAGACCTAGATAGCGTAGCCACTACCAGTTTATAATCTAACTATTGCACCTCTAATCAATACAGTTTAACAAATCCTTGGGAAATAAAGGAATGCGTTGCCCTAGAATCAAATAGTATAACAACTTCATGAGAAAGCATGTAAATGATACCTGCTGTCATGACCTGCTTATTTTCCTCATTTTCTTAATAATAATAACAACATCATACATTCCAGTTCAACAGATCACAATCCACCTGGACCCGTGGGTACCAGGGATACATCAGGATACAAAACGGAAGCCTAAGCAACAGAAAATATACAATTATATACATACCATCATGTCATACATCATAATATATTAGAGTTACTATATCCACTGTATTTCCATATATACATCCCAAAAATCATATCTAAGGACATTCCCCACAAAATCTAACTGTCCCTACAAAAACTTACCCTTCAAAAAGGGTAGATAAACAACATTATATCAGCGGGGCTTTTCCTGCTCTCCTATTTGGGGCTCCTGAAAAGTTTATAAGATTTAGGGGTAAAACACCTCTCAATAAGGGAAATAAACTAATACTAGTGTGTGGCAACATGAGTATTTCGTGTTATACATATACCATACATAACATATACAGTACTGTTTTGTCAAATCTGGAAAACATATATATATCAACACATGGCATAACATACTACATTTTCATAAACATATCTCATCTCATACAATAATAATAACATAAAAACATTCCTGGTAGGTTAGCTGGCCGTTGTCATGTATTACCCCCACATGACTGGGTTGTGTGGCCCGAAGGTGGGATCTGACAATGGTTGGCCGACCAATACAAAGTCAAACATATAGTCTGAAAGTCCAATGGGCCTGCCTAACCTGGTCCGTACACCAGGGGCGATCACACACACTTCTTAAAAGTCACATCGATCATCCAATCTCACACCACTCCGTACAGCGGCGTCAACACAAATATCATGATCACGAAGACCATGAACATATAGCAACGGTACCGTGCAAATGCTAGCGTAGACCAAGCCAACCAGGTTATGATATCATATAACATATACTAAACCTGTGATACATAGATATCTCATGTCATTTATTTTAACATCAATCATATCATTTTGCATATATACGTGTATCATGAAAATCATCGGCCCATATGCCGGTATTACACATTTTATCATAGCTTGGCCCGTACGCCGGCAAATCATAGCATAGCCCGTACGCTGGCAAATCACATCTACATAGCACAGCCCGTACGCCGGCAAATCATAACACAGCCCGTACGCTGGCAAATCACAATCACATAGCACGGCTCGTACACCAGCAAAACATAAAAATCTTGGCCCATACGCCAGTTTTTCATCATAAAAATCCATATCATAAACACATTTCCAAAAACAGTATCTCATAACATTTTATACTCATGCCACACTAACAGATTTTCATATATTCAACATACAATCATTTTCACAGTATTTTCCAAATATAAATCATATATATATATTTATTTATTTTTCCTGAATCCGGATTCTATATATAAAAATATATGCATTTTCTCAAAACAAAACTAACTTAGTTTATCCCCTTACTTGATTCCTGAAAAGCCCCTAAGAAAATCTTCCTCGCACCCGCAGTATTCTTGACTCAACACCCTGAAATGAAAACTCCCAGTATTAAAGTTTAGTATTTTCATACGTACAACATTTTCTATAATTGTCACAAAGTCAAATTTGGCTTAAAAAGCCTTACCTCAACTTAGGGATGATTCCCAACTTGCTTTCACCAACGATCCGCTCCGGCAGGTTTGGAGAGAACTTCCCCAGGAGCATTGTGGTGACTTCAAATTGTTGATTCGAAAAAAATTTGGCCTGAAATCGAAGAGAGAGAGAGAGAGAGAGAGAGAGAGAGAGAGAGAGAGAGAGAGAGAAAACCGAAGAGGACAGAGAGAGAGGGAAAACTTAGCTTCTTTCGGAAGTCAAAATTCGGATTTTCATATTTATAGAACAGGGGATTTCGTTGATGAGCCACGTCTTTCATCTATGAATTTATAATTTCGTCTATGAAATTCAGTCTTTGTCGACGAAATTCAGTTGGCTCAAAACCCCCTATCGGTATTTCTTCGTCGATGAAGCCGCTGTATTTGTCGACAAATTCTCTTAAACCCTCGTTGATGAATCCCCTGTATTCATTAACGAAGCCCTAATGACCTCCCCTCAGTTATCCTTTCCAAAGTTCAATGTCATCGACTGCTTCCTTCTGTTTCTGGTTTCCATTTCCCTTCTCTTTATTACCTAAATTCCATTTTAAATTCAGGTCGTTACATCTGTGACTGCATCACTAGCATTTTATGCATCACCTAGAGTTAAAGAATTTACCCTAACTTGGGCTGTACCCCCTGTTGACCATCACGCTATGTCTGTGTATCTCCTCTGTATGGCTATTGTGGGGCACTGCTGTTTCCCTGCATGTGAGAATCTCTTGCCCGATGTCCCTACCTATCACACCACATACAAGCCCCTGTAATCTTCCAACACTACCTAGAGTGCCTCTTACCACACGTAGGGCAACGACGATAGGATGTGGTGCTCTAAGATGTACCACTACTGTTCTTATTCCAGTTACCCTATCTTGCCCTAGAAGAAGAACTATGAGGCGCTGGCCTCTTCTTCAGAACCTGGACCTCTGTGTCCTCTAGCAGACTCTCCTCTGCTACAGTGGCTTTGTCTACTAGTGTAGCAAAATCCTGCAATTGCAAAATTATTGTCTATTTCTGGATCTCCTTCCTTAGACCTCTCTAAAAATTTCAGGCCTTCATTGCCTCATCTAGTATCAAGAATGGAGCAAATTTGGATAACTCCTAGAATTTGGCAGCGTACTGCTGCACTATCAGCGACTCCTGTGTCAAGCTCATCAATTTCTCCATGTTGGCTTTACAAGACTTAAAATCTTCTTATCTTGTTTTGATGCTAACAAACAAGTAGAATTTCACATTTGTGAGTAATGTTGTTTTAGAGCTCATATATGAGAAAGCAAGGTTAAAGTGCCCACAAGGATTAAATATGCTGAAAGAAAGGTCAAAGTGCTCACAAGGATCAAATGAAGCTTAAAAGAGTCAAAGCATGGTTTTATAGATGATATATGAAAGCCAAGACATATTAAAGTCAAAAGAGCCAAAGAAAGGCAAAATGAGAAAACTCAAAGAATATGAAAGCTTGAAGAAAATATGGAAGCTTGAAGAAACAAAACATGAAGACTCAAGAACCGAGAATAAGAAAAGTTTTAGAAGCTTTTCATGTAAGTACTTTAAATGTTTAAAATATCGTTTGAAATATTTTGAAGCTCTTAGGTTAGCTTAGACCTAGATACTTTTTAAAAAACTTGGAAAATATTTTTATTATAAGGTCAAAAATTATTTTAAAAAGGTTAGAGTCATTTTTGGAATGAAAAGCATCAAAAAGAGTTTTTTCATTTGCTGTCAGATTTTATACAGCCATATTTATGTGCATTTTTCACTATCAAAATCTCATTATTTTAAAAAGTTATTAACATGAAAGTTTTAGTATTTTCTCTTAGCTTTCTTTTTACACCAAGAACACTTAATTTGGAGTTATAAAAAAAAAGTTATGGCTAAACTACTGAAGCAGGGTCACTGCTGACAGAGAATAGACAGAATAGGCAGAGAGTTTCTGTAGCAAGTTCAGACGACTGAACTTGCGACTTCAGTCATCTGAACCTGTGACATCAGATGACTGAGCCCTAATTCATAAATTTGATCCTGTATCCAGTTCTATTTTTTAAGGGTTTAAGAGACTTCAGGCGTCTGACCTCGACACTTCAGACGTCTGAACACTGTTCAACGGGAATATTTTTTTAAATTCAATTGTTTTAAAATATAACCGTTTGAGCTCCAAACTTTCTAAAATTTTGGGAAACACTTTAAAGAAACTTTAGCAACATGGAAACAAGTTTGAAAGCCTATAAATACATGGCTTTGCAAATCAAAAATCATCCAAGAATTGAAAAATCTGCTTGTAAAGCTGAAAGTGCTCTTGTTCTTCCAAAGCTCTCTTGTTCACTCATTGAAAAATTCTTTTGCTGAGAATTCTGAAGTGCTGATCCTTCTTTCTCTGAGTTCCTACTGTTAATCCGTTTCTAAGAAGGATATTGGTGAATTTTACACTTGAACTTGTTGATGAAGTGATGGGATCACAAAAACGTCAAACAGGTTTGATAGGCGACATGTCAGAGGACTTTCGCTACACTGTGGAAACTTTGCAAGCCCGGATGGCAGATCTGGATGCAAAGATGAATGTGATGGTTCTTGCTATGGGGAACTCCAACACTCCGGGAGTTAGCAAGACCAAGGTGCTAGAAACCAGGACGTATGGGGGTGCCCGAGATGCCAAGGAGTTAGAGAACTTCTTGTTTGATGTGGAGCAGTACTTTCGCGTTGTGAGGATGGCCTCAGAACAGGCAAAGGTGTATATTGCGACCATGTACTTGGTTGGTGATGCCAAACTGTGGTGGCGTACCAAGTATAGAGAAATTGAAAATGGAAACTGTGTAATTGATAGTTGGGCAGAATTAAGGAGGGAGCTCAAGGCCCAATTCTTTCTTGAGAACGTTGAGTACAATGCAAGGAGAAAACTGAGAGATCTCAAGCATACGGGATCAATCAGTGAATATGTGAAACAATTTTCTGCTTTAATGTTGGATATTTGGGATATGTCGGAGAAGGACAAGTTGTTCTATTTTCTTGAGGGGATGAAACCATGGGCAAGAACTGAACTTCATAGACAAAGGGTTCAAGACTTGTCAACTGCACAAGCAGCTGCAGAACGCTTGACAGACTACGCTGGTGATGAGACCGCTTCATCCAAACGGTTTGGCGAAGAGGGAAACAGTGGAAAGTCTTTTAAGAATGGCAAACCCAAGAGTGGGGGAGCTGACTATAAATCATCAACCTCAAAGGAAGCTTCGTCGTCTCAAGGGTTCAACACACCCAATGGAAAGGGGAAAAGTAAACTTAAGTGTTTCTTGTGTCAAGGTCCTCATAGAGTTTTTGAGTACCCTCACAAAGCATCACTTAATGTCTTATAGGCTTCCATTGTAGAGCAGGCAGTGGAAGACGATGTGGAAGAGGATGATGCCCTGAGGGTGGGTTTAGTGCGGTTGGTGAATGCATTGGAAAAGCAAACAAAAACACCGAAAGTTACACTTGCAAAAGGGTTAATGTTTGTGGACTTGAGGATAAATGGGAAAAGTACTTGCGCTATGGTGGATACGGGAGCTACTCATAATTTTGTTTCGCAGTTGGAAGCAGGGAGACTCAACTTATCCTTAGAGAAGGATACAGGACGTATGAAAACAGTTAACTCTGTAGCCCAACCTACTCTGGGAGTAGCCAAGCAAGTGGCTATAAAACTTGGACAGTGGGAAGGTCATGCGAATTTTACAGCGATGCCATTGAATGACTATCCAGTCATTCTAGGAATGGAGTTCCTAATGGGGATGAGGGCAGTGCTGATGCCTTCGGATGGTTCCCTGTGTTTGATGGGAGATCACTCGTGCATGGTGCAAGTCGTTACAACGAAAGGAGACAATGGGAAGTCCCTTTCAGCCATACAACTCAATGAAGGATTGGGTAAGGGTGAGCAGACACGTCTAGCCACGGTGGTGGTACACAAAAAAGTAGGCCAGGAACTGGAGCCTACGACCATCCAAGCAGTGTTGGATAAGTAAAAGAAGGTGCTGCCGAATAAGTTGCCTCACAATTTGCCTTCACGATGGACTGTGGAGGATGAGATCGAGTTGTTATCAAGAGTGAAACCACCTGCTAAAGGGCCATGTCAAATTGCGCCTCGAGAGATAGTAAAGTTGGGGAAGCAACTTGATGAATTGGAAGTGGCATGTATTCGCCCTTCCAAAACACCGTTGGGAGCATCAGTGTTGTTTCAGAGGAAACATGAAGAGCATCTGTGGAAGGTGTTCGACAGGCTGAGGGGAAACAGTCTGGATGTGAAGAAGGAGAATTTCTCTTTCGCTCGGAGGAACAACAAATTCCTTGGTCAAGTGGTTGAACAAGGTCGTATCTAGAGGGGTATGGAGAAGGTAAGGATGATTCAAGAACGGAAGATCCCCATGACAGTGAAGGAGTTGCGTTCCTTTCTTGGCCTTACTAGATACTGCAGGAAGTTCGTTGAGGGGTATTCGCGGAGAATGACTCAAAGGACAGGACTACTGGGGAGGTATTATTGGCCGCACATGCGGGATGATGTGGTTGATTGTCTCACTTGCCAACCAGACAATGGGGAGCAGAAGAAGTATGGTACTTTCATGACCGCACTAAAGTACTGTTCGGTAAAGGAGACGACACAATTGTTCCTTGTGACTGTTGTGGAACATTGGGGAGTTCCCCAAGTTATTATTTGTGACCAATACTTAATGTTCACTGACAACTTCTTGATAGAGTTTTTAAGGATATTCAGGTCACATCTTGACATCTCTTCGTGTTTTCACCGACAGACAGACGGACAGATGAAGAGATTCAGAGAGTTGCTAGATGAGTACTTGTGCCATTTTGTCAACGAAAACCAGAAGAATGGCGTGCAACTACTTGATGTGGCTCCCTTCTGTGGCAACACCCAAAGGCACTCAATAACCAACAAGAGCCCTTTTGAGCTTGTTACAGGCTAGCTGCCACTATTACCTCACACAGTGGGCGAGCCGTACAGACGAAAGAGTCCCAGGGTGTACATCTTCACCAGTGAAGGGAGATAGAATGCAGAGTTTGCCCAAGCCTATCGGGAGAAAGCTTTTGAGCAGATGAAGTAGTGGGCAAAACAGGAGAGAAGACCGCAGTTTCATGTCAACTGCCTCAAGCCATTCAACGCCAACACCATCGACATGAGCAGGAGTCAGTCAATCAGCGCAGAGTTGAAGACAGTACAACTTGATAGACATGAAGTTGAAGAGATCCTTGCATATAGAAAGCTCATATCCTCAAGGAAGAAGTGACAGAAGTTCCTAGTGAAGTGGAAGTACCTTGATGACAAAGAAATCAGCTGGATTTCTATGGAAGATTTGAAGCCATTCGTGAACAAAGTTGAAGTGTACCTATTGCCAAAAGTCTACGAGGACGTCGACCGCATAAGTGGGGGAGAATGTCACGAGCTAAGCTTGTTCAGGGCATTATGCTTGTCTGTGACTGCTTATCTCGTGTGCTTAGGATGGGTTTCCATCATGTAAATACTAGTGTAGGGTTATTTTCTGCTAGTAGAGTCTTTGTAAGCCAAATAAGGCAGTATAACTCCTCAGTCACTTTGATGTTTCCTAGTGCCAGGATGATAATTACATAAAAACCTTTTTAGGGGAGGGTGAGTACTCATCAGTCATTGTAAAACTCACTAGCAATTGTCAACGTGCTTAGCCTACTTGCCTCCCTCGTTAAGTACAACATGTCAACGAAGGATTTGTTAATGAATTACGTTTGCTTCAATGTTTACTGCTTGGTTGCCACGACTTTCATGAATTGATTATTATTTCTGCTGCCATCTGAATGAATGTTAATGAAAGTGCTTTGCGGATGAATGTTGGGAAACGATAGGCTGGCTAATTAAGCAAGAGTGCTTTACCTAGCACCGCACAGCCCTTCGCAACGGTGTGAAAAAGGCAGACCGTTACACTATGGTACTTAAGCTCAAGATAGATACTTGCTTTAAACGAACAAATTTATAGAAATATTCAAAGAAGAATTGTTTAGCAAAGCCGGAAAAAAAAATAAAATAAAAAGGGGTCATAAAGCTGGGACAATTGGGATTGCAATGGTGAAGTTCCAATTACCAGAAATCCTCCACAAAATCACTGAATTCAGCTGAATAGGTGTGGGAAACCAAAACAAAGAAGACAAGATGACTATTAGGTTATTGGATTTGGGACACAAATGGGATTTCAATATTGTATGAATTAAACATAGGAGTAAATTTGGGAGTTTTTATTTTTGTCACCTAGGGCTCCCAAGTTTTGACCATATCAATAGTTTAATAATCAAACCATTGAGCTATCTTTGTAAAACTAGTTTGTGGACTACACGATCTCATCAGAAATGCATGTCATCGCAAAGATGACAAAGTTAAATACAAGCAACAAGCAAACATAAATTACCCCCAGGGTGTGGTTCAGGTGGTAGTGCGGGTTGCGGGAGTGCCCTCATGAGGTCAGGTGTTCAAACCCTCCCGGGTTTGTTTCCGTCCCTGGACTCCTGAATTTACTCTCCCTTTGGAGTTGTGGGGTCAACTTCAAGAGGCGTATGATTAATCACGTGGACCGTAAAACGGACATGTGGATACCCGGTGCGTAATCCAAAAAAAAAAAACAAGCAAATATAAATTTAAGTACCTAACTCTCATAAGTGTATACAATTAGACCTATCTCTCCCAAATTTCCCGTGTGCAAAAAATTATAATTACTAACTAAATAAACTTGCTATATGAAAGCTCTTCCAATCTTGAAGTTATCGAAAATTTCATCAATGGTACCACCTATCACAAGGTTGACCTAAGATTTTTTATTTTTTTTAGTCAATAACTCAATAAGCAAAGAGGTTGAGCATTGCATTCATATCTGTATAACATGTCTAATTAAAATTTCAGCCTTAAATAGAGAAATTACCTTTAAAAGGTGGCCTTTAATACATAGGATCTACTTAGAAAGAATTTAATGAATCAATACCATTTAATGATTGGTCTTTATATGGAAATTTTTGCGTAGTATTCCTTGCACAATTAACCTAGTCTGGCCTTACCCTCTGTGGTGGCCAAAATTGCCATCCCTACCTAAATTTGCCTGTTTGACTATTGATTCATACCACATTAATATGCAAGCTCCTCCAATTCCTTTTGAAAATTGAATTTAAGTCCTGCCCTAAGAGCTGTGCTCCCTTTGCAATTATTAACTTGATTGAAATTTTAATTTTCTAGAATAGGAATGACAATTAAAATATTTCAAATGATTAATCAAAATTTAATATGAAAACTAAAACGCGTCAAATGACTAATCAAAATTCAATATGAAAATCAAAACATTTCAAATGATTGATCAAAATTTGATATGAAAACTAAAATATTTCAAATGAAAAGATCAAAATTTGATCAAACTAATTTTTATATTAATATTCAGTGGTTAATTAAACCATATTTCTATTTAAAAGTTTAATGCTATTACAAATTAATTTTTTTCTATCATAATTAACTATTCATCATTAAAATTCAAGCATCGATCTTAGTGCAATACAATTATTTTTATTTAAATTATTAAAATATTATGTAATATTGTATACAAATATGTAATATGTATTAATATATCGGTTCAATTAACCGTGAATATTAAATGAGTTGACCTAAAATCAAACTACTCAAATATTTTGATTCAAAATTGAATCGAAATTAATCGATTTTCAATCCATTTTATTTTGGTCTTGTTGTTTGCTCTGGTTCTCAGTTTTTTTTTTTTTTAACCTACCTCTACCTAGCCTCCAATATATATAGGATGTGTTTATTTGCATGAAAAAACTTTCAAAAAAAAATAAAAAATAAACCAAATCTCAAATTAAGCCAAGTTTAACCGACAATTGTTTAACAATTTGGGGTTTTCAATTTTTTAAATTCATTTCAGCCCATTCAATAAGCTCAATTAATCAAACCAAACTGATCTAATAGAATAATAAAACTTATATTATGTAATTACTAATAGGGTTAAAATTAAATGTTTTATGTTTAATCACATGTTAAATCGTGTGGTTTTGTTTACTACTTTTCTGTTATTTTTTTAAATTAAAACTTAGATCATGGATTTTAACATTTGCATTTTAAAATTTACATGTTGATTACAACTTGTAGTGAGTTTAAAATATTAAATTATATTCAACAATCTGATTTAATTAACCATTGGATAATTAGCATAAAAATTGATTATCTAAATTTCAATTAATCATTTGAAACGGTTTAGTTTCAATTTATTGGAGGGATACATTGGATTAATTTTATGTCCAGCTCTACTCTAGTACGGAAGTCCATAGTTCTAAACCAGTGGGACACCTCTTTTGAATTTGTGTGAATTTAAAAAAAATATATATATATATATATAATTTTATATTATTGTTTTACCTTCAAATCATTCAAGATCCCCCACCCCAAATCTTCCTAAGATGGTCAATTTTCCATACTTCCCACGCCAGGTCTTAGTTGTTTTCCAAATATTCAATTAGCTCGCGTGTTTAGATATCACAATGTTCATTTGTCACTTAAACGGCTAGTGAGATTATGACCAAATAGCAAGGACAAAACAAGAAAGAAAAATTTTCATTCAAGAAAAGACAATACAAATAGTAAGGTTGTCATTAAGGAATCCAGTATTAAAAATCACAAGCATAAATTATTTTCATCTCTTTAATTTTCACCATTATTAAAAAAAAGACAGAAATAATGTCGAGTTTATCTCCAACTGCTTTTTGGCGACAAAATCAAACATCCTAATGAAAAAAAAACAGACGGACCCAAGCCACCAAATATTAATTAATTCTCCAGTTATGTGTCGAAGAATGGTACGAAGTACTCAGTCGCTGGCATCCCCACTTGTGACTGGCGGTTCGAAAGTAGGATCGGTTTTGGTCCCTCAGCAAACCCTCTAGCCAGCCTCAGCTTCCCCCTCCCGCCGACCACCGCCAGCTCCCGGATATTCTCCGTAATCGGATTCCGGGAGAACACGCTAAAGGAGCTGCCGTTAAACTTGCCGGTGGTGAACCCAAAGTCGGCGTACATCATCAGCGTGGGCGTGTCGCGGCCGGAGGACAGGTACGCGCCCTGGGCGTTTCCGATGACCTTGGAGGTGGCCTCCGGGCCTTCGGTGAGGATATCGTTGAAGGCGTACAGGTGACCGAACGGCGTCGGATTGGACTTGTCGCCGCCGCCGGTGGCGTTGGGGCGAGCTATCTCCACCGCGCTGGGGTTGGCGCCGTCGAGAGTGTCGTGGACGAAGAAGTGGAACTGAGTGATCTTTTCCTTCACGGGTTTGCGGTGACCGCCTCTCGAGTGGTATCCACATTGCACCGGCGAGATAATGCCGTCGCCGGAAAAACATAGCACCAAGAAAATATACACCACGACCATGCCTCTTCCTTCCATACTTTTTTTTTTTTTTCCTTCCTTGGGAATTAACACTATCTTGGTCACAAGAATTCATAATATGCACACATATATAGAAATTTTATTGTATAAAAAAGCAATAAAATGTAGAATTATCATTTAATGCAAAAATAAATAAAAATATAGATAAAACACTAATAACGTCTTTGAAGAATATTATATGGTTGAATTAATATTATAATAATAATTTGGAACTATCATACGGGATAATTAATGTTGTAATAATGAATTTAAATTTCCATAACCTATTTATACATAATGATAAAGGGTCCAGCAACTTTACAGGATTCGAAAAATTTAATGCCAGAGTCATAAGAAGCAATGATTTAAAAGAAAATTTGAACAAATTTAAAGCGAGTTTTGACTTTTATTTGGAATTTTTTAATTTTTTTTAAAAAAAAGTTAAGTGCAACGCATCTTAGTTTATATTTTAAACTTTTAAATTGGTAAATTCTAGCCTTTTTAAGAAATTTTTAAAAATAAATAAATTGTAAAAAGTGAAAATTGAATCCCTACAATTTTAGAAAATTAATAATGTTAGAATGCACAATATTTTTTCAACATTTACTTATGAATAATTTTTTTATTTGCATTTGCTTTTTTTTTTTTTTTAATATGTAATTCTAGCAAATTAAATAATGTAAGTAATCAAATGTAAGTTAGCAATGTAATAAGCTGGAAAGCCCAGCAGGGTTAGCTCAAATGGTAAGAACAATTTGTGATTTTAGTGATCCCAATGTCATGGATTCGATTTTCCCTGGAGAGTCTACGCTAGTGAATTACGAGAAGTACGTTAATGGGCGAATGACTTTTACCTTCCGAATTTGTACCGCACCATAGTATTCAAAGTGACGCAATGGTATTTGAAGTCTTCAGGTTATTTAAAAAACAAAAAAATTGGAAGCATGTATATTTTAAAATATTATCCGTTAACATATTATACATATTTCATTTTAAAATTATACATGAATGAGAAATCTAGTATTGGAGTTAATTGCAACATTAATAGCTTAATATTTGTTAGTGTATATAGTTTTTAAATTGTGTCAGCCATTTTAAAATTATGTTGAGGAGTGACGAAAACAATAAAATTAGTATTATATTCTCTTCTTGCTACATCGACTCAATTTATTTTAATTATTCTTGTTTCTAAAATTGTAAAGTTATGAATTTTATTAATATTAAACTTAGAATAAGATAGAAGATAACTATCTTGCGAATTACTTTATTATATATAGTAAGAAAGAAATTGTACAAAAGTTGGACTCTGATTCAATGATTGATGACTTTTGTATTAGAAAAGAAGTCACCAATACATTTATAGGATCATTATTGAGTTAAATTATTTGTTTATATTTGATATTTTTTTTGTATATTTCATGCTTATAGTGACATTTTTTTATTTTTTATTTTTACTATTATTGAGATGCATTTACTCACAATTCTAATTAATAATTTTTTAACTTCCTGTACATGTAGATAATTTAGTTGGCTCTCCCTAAATATAATTTATGGATCTGCCAATTCCATGCACATACAGACTATGAATTATAATTTATACATACTGATATACTCCAAATATATCACATACCATAAGTCAAGAGGAGACTAGAGCCCAACATTGATGAGAGCAGTTACCATCCAAGTCAATTGCTCGGCCAGAGCAAGTGGCGTCGGTGCCTTAATGACCAAAGTGATCTACGACGACCCCACGTGAAATCCGCTCCGCTCGACTTGTAGAGAATTATTCCTAGATTCTCGTGGTGTGTCTGATTGTTAATTTGGGCTAAAATTTATAAGAAATTGAGGTAAAAGTGAAAATTTAGCTTACCCCAGGAGATACTCCTACGCCGATCTTACAACCAATCCGCTCCAATAGAAATGATTGAGGTAGAAAATGGAGTCCAGTGGTCTATCAGACAAATATCAATTAAGAAATTTAAATGAGAGAGAGAGAGAGAGAGACACACACACACACACTCTAGGGCACAGCGTAGCTTCTTCAGGAAAACTTAATTTCCTTCTTAAAGGATTCAGATCCTTGAGGAAGGTATGTATATATATATATTTGGAATCGCCCAACTAATATTGTATAACCATTTTTGGGGTTATTGCATTCCACGGCCACCCAATGTTTTTGTTCAAAAACACCCCAGGCGACCGAATTGTGAGGTTCAACAAACCAAACAACTCACCGGGTGACCGAACCTCAATCGTTTGGAAAATCACCTTGGCTTCAACCAATTGGACTCAGCCTCAGGTACCCGAACCCAAAAGCTTACCTTTTCTCTTTGTCTCTGTTCGGGCGACCGAAACTCTCAGGTTGCCATATTTTAACTGCGGTAATTGGGGTGAAAACTTGTTTAAACATTTTTAAAATACCAAATAAGTCCCCAACGGCTATAATTTAAGGAGTATCTGTAAATATCCATGTATTTGCTTTGATTAGCAATAAGATTAGCAAATAGATTAGTAAAAAGTTCTCTCAAATTTTTACACTCCTATTTGCACATATTCCATAAGTTTTCAAGCAAAAATTGTTCATACTCTCTCAAGCTCTTATTTGCAAAAATCTTCTTGGAATAGAGAGTAACATTTTCTTGCTCTCCTTTCTTGCAAATTAATTGCAAGTTAAAAAGGAGATTGATTTGGTTTCATTGTGTGCTTCAAATCTTTGTTTGAAAAATCATCACTCTCAAATACTCAATATTTTAAAATCCTATTGAGAGTATTATCTTAAAGTTCTTCCCAATATTTTCAAGTGATACATATATTTCTCTTGGGAATAACTCTCCAGAGCTTGGGTGTCTTAGCACTTTCATTGCAAGACTCAAAGGCTTCATTTGGTGATTATTGAAGAAATATTGTGATGCTAACCTCTACAACTACCCATACTTCATTGTGAAAATATATTTGTGGTAGATATAATATTGTGACTTGATAAATATTTGGAGTGCATCTTATTTTGAATCAAGGAACTTATTCATGTGCATCTCTCACATTATCACACACTTCGATCATTTGATTGAGAGATATAATAGACATACTCACTTGAGCATTAATTCCTTATCATACTTGAGTGCATTAATCATACTTATTGCTAGAACATATTTACTTAGTTGAGAAGCATTTGAATTGTACACAAACTTTATATTCATTGTTTTATTCCAGACGCGACCTGAGGTGGTGTTAATCTAGACCGTAAGGATTGGTTGTAAAGATTGAGGTCAGCCCTGATAATTTGACCTCGTGCTGTAAATGATGTCACTCCACCCGGTAAGCGAGAATTAGCGAAATCCTCTTACCTGTGAGCTCGAGGCAGGGATATAGGTAGTATTAGTCAAACCCCAATATCATATCGTGTGTTCCTTTAATTTCTGCACGTCAATTTCCTTATATATATGCTTTTATTCATTGTCTTACTTTACAAACATGGTTTGAATGTTTAAGAAACACTGAGATTGGTTTCTTTGTTTAAATATTTGCTTAGTAGGTTTTCTGTTATATTGGGAAAAGTTTAGATAGACCCTATGCAATAACTCGAACCCAAAAATAAATAAATAAAAGGAAAAGAGGAAATAAGTAAAGAGAAAAGAAATTTAAAAAGGGGCATCAGTAAGGACTCATTGATGAACTTGTCCTCTTCGTCGACGAACATTCTTTTGGGTCTCGTCGGCGAGTACATGTGTCTTAACGACAAGTAATTACCGAGAGTAGGGAAAATTTAAGTTTTTAAACGACTCGTCGATGAATCCGATGTTCTCATCGACGAATGTCCTTCTTCGACTCATCGACGAACCTTTTAGACTCGTCAACAAACACCATATTATAAAGAGGCCCTGGATCCATTTCAGTGTGAAAATTCTCTCTCCTCTCGCTCTCTCTTTGTAGGGTTCAACCCTACCACATTCCCTCCTCAATTTTGGCTCGGATTTAGCCTGATTCGATGATCGAAAACCACTGCGAGGTTCCTGGGGCAATTCTCTTCAAGTTTGATGGAGCAGAAACTTGATTTGGAGTTCTTGGGTACCACTCCAAAATTAGGGTAAGTAGGATATTTTAATATTAAATAATTATTGCGAGTGCGTGGGCGTAAGAGATGTTAAATGATAAATATTCTGGGTTTGAACTGATTAAGTTAAGATTTTTGGAATACAGGGTCTCGTTTTCCGTTCGATTCAAGCAGAATTTTGAGGAACATGTACAGCTGTTCCCAAAATATACATGTATGGTTGTTCCTTAAAAATTCCCTCAACTAACCTAGGGCTATACATAAATACTCCAAAAACATACTCTCTACTGATAGGGCAATACTGAGGCCCTTCTATCTGCGAGCCTGGTCTACTTGCCTACCTAGATCACCTGAAAAATGTTAAAGTAATGGGATGAGCCAACGCTAAGTAAGAAAAAATATGCTATTGTTAATGTGTGGCAAATGAGTTACAATACTATGAAAATCCGTTACTATATAATCATGTATCACTAAAACTGTAAATTACAATACCAATAATATAACCATCGCCTTTCTCCTGTTGCTTAACATATCTGTACTTTATGTTTCTACTCAAAATACTTCTAATATATATATATATATATATATATATATATATATATATATATATATATACTATCTCTGTAAATCTGTATAAACGTAGTAATAACTAAAAACTTCCTTGTGGATAACTGTGTGTCATGATTTAACCCCTTATGACAGGGTTGTGTGGCCCGTAGGTGGGATCTACTCTGGCTGGCCAACCAGGAATAAATCACTATACTCCATTAATTTGATCAACCCTCCTCAACCCATATCTGATGGGGAGTCTGTCCACTCATGGGCTCTATGCGATCGACTGTTTTACCACGTATTATCTAAATAGGTGGTTGCACTCTATATACTATATGTAGCTATGGTATCGTGCTCTATAAACTGTATGGTCTAACATGGTCTGATACTATATAATATATCTTTATATTCAACTATCTGTTTTATCATGATTCTGTAATAACTGTAAAAATCATGACGCTGTAGAAACCGTATCTATATCAACTGTGTTTCTGTAATTAACTGTAAATTTGTATGTCATGGTACTGTAAAACTGTATAATCATGGTATTTCTGTAATTTCTATAAAATATATTCTCCGTCTGTATATTCTGTAAAACATATCTCTAAAAAATACTGTAAATCATGTTTCTGTATTATATCCATATTATCAAGCCACACAGTAATTTTTAAATATTATATATAATGGATAAACTATAAAGCTGCATTAATCCTACTGTGAATAATAATCCGGTATATATATATATATATATATATATATAAATCGTACTAAAATTGCCTAGAATAGTATATTTCCCTTACCTAACTATTAAAAGCCCTTATCGTATACCGGTCTTACCCCCTTAGGGCTCTCCACTCAACACCCTGAAAACAATATTCGACAGAATATGATATCAATATTTCTTTGCCTACATCATTTCCTACAACTGACAGAAGGCCAAAAATTGACTGAAAGGCCTTACCTTGATTCTGGGAAGAAATTCGACTTGATCCCACTAACGATCCGCCCCAGCAGACTTGAAGAGAATTCCTCCAAGAGCGTCATGGTGGCCTCAGATCGTCAATCTGATAAACGACGGGGCCGAAATCGAAGTAAGAAGAGAGAGAGGCCGTAGGAGAGAAGAGAGAGAGAGAGAGAGAGAGAGAGAGAGAGAGAGAGAGAGAGAGAGAGAGTCTGCGTTGAAATTCTACATAAAAATTGAGTTTAAGCACTATTTATACTGCAGGATTCGTCGATGAGTCACGTCACCTCGTCGACAAGTCATGTAGAAAGTTCGTCGACGAACCTGCATCCTTGTCGACGAATTTTAGACTTCTCAAAAATCTTCTCTCGGTATCTACTCGTTGATGGGTGGAGAGGGACAGTCAGTTACTGGTTGTAACTAAAACTTAGTGAGAATCAATACCAAACAACAAACATATTCTAATTATGTCAAAACTGAATTACAAAGGAATCAAAACGCTTGCTCACTAGCTATTACTCTCTCAACACACCACATTATATTGCATACACACACAACTATTTATAGTAGATACAAAAACATATAATCAACAACTGTGAGAGTAAATTTTCAATGGAGGTGGGCTGGTAGGTGGAGTAGGTTGCCCACCGATTCCAAAAAAATCAACAGTGGTGGGCTTCCGGCCATCTCCAATCAATTTTACTATTTCAACATCCCCCCTTAAACTTGACTCTTTGTCATTCCGAGCATTGTCTTGAGTCTCGCAAAAATATCATTCCTGAGTGGCTTCGTGAAAATGTCAACAATCTGATCATACGTTCTGCAAGATATCAATTCCACTTCTTTATTCTTGACATAGTCCCGGATAAAATGATACCGAGTATCAATATGTTTGCTTTTTTCATGGTAAACTGGATTTTTTGCAAGTGCAATCGCTGATCGGTTGTCGATGTAGACTTCTATAGGGTTATCTTGAGGAAATCCCAGATACTTCAGTACATTCCTAATCCATATACCATGACAAACAGCTGAGCTGGCAGCAACATACTCAGCTTCACATGATGATAGTGTTACGATGGGTTGCTTTTTTGAAGACCATGTAAACGTTGTATCTCCCATGAAAAATGTGAATCCCGTCGTGCTTTTTCTTTCATCAAGATCTCTTCCCCAATCGCTATATGAATAGCCGATAAGTTTGCAATCACCTCTTGCTGAATAGAACATACCATCAGTGATGGTACCCTTGACATATCGAAGTATCCTTTTCGCTGTATTCAAGTGGGACTAGTTAGGAGTCTCCATGTACCTGCTGACAAGTCCAACTCCATAGAGTATGTCTGGTCTGCACATCAAATACCTCAAGCTTCCAACCAAACTAATGAAGTACGTGTGGTCAACAACTTCTTGCTCATTCTTTCTCAACTCCAATCCCATTTCAATCGGAGTTGTCATAGGGTTGCATTTGTCCATCCCAAACTTCTTCAGTACTTCTTTTGCATAGTGGCTCTGGGAGATAAAGATTCCCTTCTCGCTTTGCACGACTTCTATGCCAACGAAATGAGCCATCTGGTCAATATCCGTCATTTCGAATTCTTTGACCATGCTCCTCTTGAAAGTGGTAAACATCTTTGGATTCTTGCTGGTGAAGATCAGATCATCAACATATAGGCAAGCTATCAGCATGCTTCCATCTGTCTCCATATTTATATATAGTGCATGCTCATAGGGACACTTCTCAATTCCATTCTTTTGGAAGTAGTCATCAATCCTCATGTTCCAAGCTGGTGTCTGCTTCAAGCCATAGAGTGCTTTCTTCAACTTGTACACTTTATCTTCTTTTCCCTTATTCACATATTCAGGTGGTTGGTCGATATAGATCTCTTATACCAGAAAACAGTTCAAAAATGTTAATTTCACTTCTAGCTGGTAAATCTTCCATCCATTTTGTGTTGATAATGAAATTAGTAATTTGATGGTTTCAAGTCTGGTAATCGGGGCAAAGATTTCTCCATAATCAATCCCTTCTTTTTTCTTGTAGTTTTTGGCGACAAGTCTTGCTTTGTATCTCTGAACTTCTCCTAGAGCGTTCTTCTTGATCTTGTAGACCCATTTCACACCAATAGTTTTGTGGCCCTTTGGGAGATTTGTCAACTCCCAAGTTTTGTTCTTCTCGATGGATTGAATCTCCTCATCCATCGCTTTTCTCCATTTGTCTTCTTCGTTAGCTTCCTCAAAGCTAACCGGATCGCTGGTCAACAACAGACAGTATAGAGTAATATACTCTTCTATTGGTTTTGTAGTTTCATACAGATCAGCTAGATTTCGAGCTCCCCTAAGTCTCATGTCTGAGATTTCACGCTCTTTAAATGAAGACTCTTTGTAGGACACCGATTTAACAAATAGACTTCACATAACACTGCTTCTGCCCAAAAAATCTTGGGTATATTCTTATCCTTTAACATGCTTCTGGGCATATTAAGGATTGTATGGTTCTTCCTTTCGGCTACACCATTCAACTGGGGAGTGTAGGTCGGTGTGAAGTGTGTTTGAATCCCTTGTTGCCTAAGGAATTCCAAGAAAGCTTCGTTTATGTATTCTCCTCCTTGGTCTGACCAGAGTGACTTGATGCGGTAGCCACTCTGTTTCTCCACAAGAGCTTTGAATTCTTTGAACTTATCGAACACCTCTGACTTCCTTTTCAAGAAGTAGACACAGGTCTTCTTGCTGTAGTCATCGATGAATGTTAGGAAGTATCGATTCTATCCATTTGAAAAATGGTCTTAGTGGACCACACACGTCCGTGTGTATTAGCTGGAGCGGCATGGTTGATCTCCAGTCGGCTTGCTTTCCAAAACTGTTTCTGTGTTGCTTGCTGAGAATACAACTTTCACATATTACATTTGGATGATGGATGTTGGGTAAGCCTTTCACCATATTCTTGCTTCCCAATTGTTTCAAACTTTCAAAATTTAGATGCCCATATCTTAGATGTCATAGCCAGTCGTTGTCACTAATGATAGCGCTCAAACACCTTGGCATATCATGTTGGATGGTGAGCGAAAACATTCGATTCTTTTCCATTTGAACTCGAGTAAAAAGCTTTCCTCGAGCGTGTATAATCACCATCTGTTTATCACTAAGGCTAATTCGGTAGCCTTTCTCCACGACCTATCCAAGACTAAGTATATTAGTCTTCATGGCTGGCACATAGTAGACGTTGGAAATGTCAGCATGATCTCCGAACTTCTTTTGATCAAAACATCTCCTCTCCCTCGGACTAGGATTTTAGAGTTATTGCCAAAAGAGATCTCCCCCTTAACTTTCTCATCAAGTTCAAAGAAAAGGTTCTTCTTCCAGTCATATGGTTGCTGGCTCCAGAATCAAGGTACCAAACACTTTGGTCTTGGGGAGTTGAATTGTGTGCCATCAGTATCAACGACTCTCCATCTGTATGTTCAGTTTCAACAATGTTAGCTTCCTCACTAACCTTTTCTTGTTGTCGTCCCCAACACTCATTGTTATAGTGTCCACACTTATGACAGTTGTAGCATTGAATGTTTCTTTTGTCTACATTCGAGCGGCTATTGTATCCTCCTCTTCTTCCTTGTTCTCTGCCTTGTGGGACATAGTTCTGTTGATTTCATCCTCCTCTAGTGGGACCTCTTTCGCCTCTGCCACCTCCTCTAGAGTTAAAGTTTCCAAAATTTCTTCCATGAGATCCTCTGTCTCATCCTCTTCCTTGCTGTGACGTCTACCCCTTTATCGTATCTATCTGTAGTGAGGGATAACTTCGTTTGGAGGGCTTGCTCCAGTGCTTTATCGTCACTTCTTCTGTTGTCTTTCTGCTTATGGGCTTGGAATGATCCCACAAGTTCTTCTACAAACATTGTTTCCAAATCTTTTGTTCCTTGGTCACAGCTATATAATCATATTTTGGATCTAGAGATTGCAAAATTTTCTCACAAATTCTCTCATCATTGAGATTCTCTCCATTTCTTCTCAATTGATTTGATACTACCATAACTTGTGTATAGTAGTCAGTAATAGATTCAGTAGATTTCATTTTTAGAGATTCGAACTCACCTCACAATATTTGAAGACGAATCTTCTTCACTTTATCTGCACCTTTGTGTGTTCGATGGAGAGAATCACAAACTTATTTGGATGTCTTGGTGGAGGCGATGATTTCGAACGTGGCCTTATCAAGGCCTTGGTAGATTATGGATTTCGCCTTACAAGCCTTCTTTCGATCAGCTCGCAGGATCGTTCTTCGAGCATCGGACATAGCTACTTCGGCTTCTTTTGATGGGCTTTCTTTGTACCCATCTTCAACGATGTCCATGACATCCTGAGCACCTAGTAGGGCTCTCATTTGAATAGACCAATTGTCATATTCTCCCGGGTCAATTTTGGAATGACCGCTTGGGCAGCACCATTCGCCATTTAATTTAATATATAAAAATAGAGAAATGGGGGGTTGATTTTGGAAAATTTGATGCCACCAACATGTTCAGAAGGTCGAAAAACCTTAGGAACCGGATTTGGGTTGCAAAGAATCGGTCTAAAAGTCACTGAACCAGTTACAGGAACTTACGGGTGGTTTTTAAACTGGACGGTTCAACTTGATAGCCATGAACAGCGTTAGAGCTTACCGTTATTCCACGTGGCAGCGTTTGCGCATGCCGCATGTCGGTGGTTGGGACGCAGGTCGGGGTCTCGGGTACGGATCTGGGTTGCAAAGCCGGGTTGCTAATTGCTGGTCGGGTCGGATCTCGCCAAGCGGCGAGGAAGACACGTGCGGCGCACGTGGGCGCATATCACTGGCAGCTAGATTCTTTGTCAGTGCGTGCGACGTGTGGGAAAGGCGCTGCAAACGTCTGAGGCGCGTGTGAGTGCATTCGGAGCCTCCCGAAGTCCGTTTGAGATGTGGTTTCCACCGTTGGAATCGTCTTAAGTTGAATTTCACATTGGTAGGCTCAATTTTGGATTTTGAGCAGCTTCAAATCTGAGAGAAAAAATGATTTTTTCTTTGTTCGTCTCTGTTTAACAGATTTCAGCATTCCTGAATGTTCTGATGGTGGAGAGGGACATTCAGTTACCGGTTGTAACTAAAACTCAGTGAGAATCAATACCAAACAACAAACACATTCAATTTATTTCAAAACTAAATTACAGAGGAATCAAAACACTCGCTCACTGGCTATTACTCTCTCAACACACCACATTACATTGCACACACACATAACTATTTATAGCAGACACAAAAACAAATAATCAACAATTGTGGGAGTAAATTTTCAATGGAGGTGGGTTGGCAGGTGGAGTAGGTTGCCCATCAATTCTAGAAAAATCAACAGCGGTGGGTTGCCGGGCATCTCGAGTCAAGTTTACTATTTCAACACTCGTCGACGAGATCCTGAAGAACTCTCGTCGATAAAACCCTTATGTTCGCCGACGAGGTTTGGGAAATTTTTTTAGAATTATCACCTCCAAAATGCACACATTCGTCGACGAAGTTGATTACCTAATTCTGTTATTGTTTCTATTTTTTTTTCTCTTTATGATTTAAATATCATTATTTTTCGGATAGTTATAAATTATTTTTAAGTATAGGAACCGTATAATTATAGTATGATTTTCTAGATGGTTTAAACAATTGAGGACTCCAAATTTTAAAACATTTTCAAAAGTTATATTTTATTCAAATGGGCACCTTTCCCTGTAGGGACGTAGCCACATATTACATTTTATTTAAATCTACATAACCGAAATATAAACTCGAAAAAGCTAAAGAATTTTTCAAATATTAATTCTCCCTTCTGGCTAGTGAAAGACAGTGACGAAGTATTCAAGAATGGCGTCCCCATTAGTGATGTTCAGGTAACTCGTCCTGACCTTCGCAAACCCTCTGGCCATCCTCAACTTCCCCCTTCCGCCGACCACTGCCTCCTCCCGGAAGTTCGGCTCCGTAATCGGATTCCGGGAAAACACGCCGATGGAGCTGCCGTTAAACTTGCCGGTGGTGAACCCAAAGTCGACGTACATGACAAGCGAGGGCGTCTCGCGGCCGGAAGAGAGGTACATGCCTTGGGCGTTTCCCACGACCTTGGAGGTGGCCTCGGGGCCGTCAGTGAGGAGATCGTTAATCGCGTACACGTGGCCGAACGGCGTCGGGTTGGACTCGTCGCCACCAACGGCGGCGGTAGCGGGGCTGGCCACCTCCACCGCGCTGGGGTTAGCGCCGGAGAGAATGTCATGGAGGAAGAAGTGGAGGTGAGTGATCTTTTCCGTCATGGGTTTGCGGTGAGCACGACTTGAGTAGTATCTAGATTGCACCGGCGAGATAATGCCGTCGCCGGAAAAACACAGCACCAACAAAATGTAAATAAAAAGCATACCTCTTACTTCCATTTTTTCCCCCTCTGGTAATGAATGGTTCTTAAATTTCTAACCTTTGCAAACATATATAGAATTAGCTACGTGTGATTATGAATTCATTTAATGAAAGAGCTTTACATTACGTTATTGGTTCTCTAACAAAAAGTAAATTTATCATTTAATACATTACAAATAAAGTATATTTCCATAAAAAGTAATATGAAAAAGTTAATGTTGTAATTAATAATAATTGAAAATCATTATGCAGGAGCATTAAAGTAGTGATAATAACTTGAAATTTTTATTTTAATTGCATTAATATAGAAGGTTCCATGCAGGGATATAGAGCTGCTGATGTCAGCATGACTGAAACCTAACATCATGTAAATATTTATTTACAAAGAACTTTTAAAAAGTAATTTATTAAAAAAGAGTCAATTGAGATTGGTGTAAAAATTGTTTGATCTTGTTTTGAAAAATGAACTATTAAAAATAAAAAGTTGATGTAAGTATATAAAAGTATTTAAAATTGATATATCCCAAAAATATCTTCATTAAGGAGAAATACTAAAATGTCTTTTATAAATACATCAGAAGACTAAATCACCCACATTGATAGAGGCAATTACAAAACCACCCAAGTCAATTTATGGCCAGAATGATTCACGTTAGCACCGTAATGTCCATAAAGACTAGTGTGATTCACGCTAACATTATAATACGCTCATAAATGTCATATCACCACAGGATCAAACTCCACCACTATAAAAGGGGACACGAGAAAGAGGTAAGGACATCTCATTCAAACCTATTCTTTACTATTGCTATAAACCTTTCAACAAAATCCCTTACTTAGACATCATAGCGATCCCCCAGAGTACATCCCGAGTCCTCCGAGTCATTCATATTCTCTTTTTTTGAGGTGGTCATGATCGAGAAACGTCTCAAAGATCATTCAAATTTATTCTGCAACAGTTGGCGCCGCTTATGGGAACTTCTTGAGAGGTTTTTTTTTTTTTTTTTTTTTCTGATATGTGAATCATGACCACATCAAATAATTCAAAGTTAGAGCCTGTCATGGGTGATCAATCACCCCATTTCTTACACTCTGCATCAGGCGACCATTCTAGTGTGATGAGAGGTGAGTTCCTTGCTTTTCAGAAAAGGATAGAAGACGTGGTGGCTTCCCAGAAAAAGATGGAGGACATGTTCAATATGATCATACCACAAAAGGATCATAAGGAACTTGTTCCCACCCTAAGCAAATAGATCCTGAGTTAAATTGGAAGACTGCAGACCCACAAGAAAAAGATGAAAAAGCAAACCCCGCAAAAAAAGGTGGAGGACACAAATAGCGTGGGAATCAACGAACGATCAAATGAAATAGAGGAAAGATTCAAAAGAATTGATCAGTTGGAGAAGATGATGAAGGAGGCTCGCAGCAACCTGTTCTTCGGGGAGTCCTTGATGAATTCTTCAGACCCACCCTTCATTAGAAAGGTAATGAATGTTTCCTTACCTAGTAAATTCAAAATGTATAGTTTTGAAAGCTACGAAGGCTCATTTGATTTTTTCGACCACCTAGATACCTTTAAAGTACAAATGCAATTGTAAGGTGTAGCAGATGCTATCATATGTCAGGCATTTGTAGCTACTCTAAAAGGGAATGTTGTGTGGTATCAAACCCCGAAGCCTGGCTCTATCGGTTCCTTTTCCATAATAGAGCAGGAGTTCATAATATAGTTCATCATCAGTCGTAGAATAGCCAAAACCTTGGCTCATTTGATAAGTCTAGTCCAAGGAGAAAGAGAAACATTCAAGTAGTTCATGCACCGTTTCGTCACTACAACCCTGGAGATTCGAAACTTGGATCACGGGATAGCAGTGGGGGCCCTAACAATTGTTCTCTAGCCAAGAGACTTCTTGTACTCACTAGGGAAGAAACCTCTAGCAGATAATGGAGAACTGATGGCACAAGCTCAGAAATATATCAACATGGAGGAGGTGATGGACATAAAGAGAAGCCGAACTAACTTGAAAAGGAAGGGCTCGAGAGATATGGAGGAGACCACCAAAGCAAGAAAGAAGTAAGAGAATAGCAAGCTGAAAGGTAATTCCAAGGAGTGAGGACATATAGCTAAGTTTCAATCCTACACTCCCTTAAATGTCTCACAAGCCAACGTTCTAATGCACATTAAAGAAAGAGGGTATGTTTCGTGGCCCAAGCCTATGTGCATACCATCGCATAAGCGAAACATGTCCAAATTCTGTTAGTTTCACAGAGATCACGGGCTTGACACAAAAGAATGCATGAACTTAAAAAAACGAAATCTAGGCTATTATAAAGAGAGGATATCTATCAGGGTTTGTGAAAAGAGGAGACCACCGAGCAGAAGCTTATGAGCATAAGAAGCCAGTGGTAGAGCAGATTGTAGAAGAGATTGATGTGATCTTTGGGGGACCAACCAGCGAAGGAGGATGTGCCCGGAAAAGGTATGCAAAACAAGTGCTCCTAACGGAAGAAAAATGACATAATCACAAAAAACAAAAGTAGGATGATACTATCACTGTAACGCCCTGAACCCGAAACGGGGCCCTGAGTGTTATGTGGTCCATTTGCATATTGCTGATACCTGCATTAACATGCACGTAGCGGAAAATAACTAAACATCCTTAAATTATATTATCATAGTGCTAATTTATACAAACGAAAAGGGCCTCCACTCGGTCATATTACATACCCAAGAAATTAAAACATAAACATAAACATAACTATTCCAATATCTTACAGATACTCACACTATACTAAGTTATCCCGAAAACCCTGCCCTAAAGCTCACTAAGTTCGACCACCAGAAGGTCCTTATAAAAATTAATTTATATGCTGAGGTGAGACACCTCTCAGTAAGATAGAATAAATTATTATCAGTGTGTGGTAAATGAGTTTTAGTATAGTCAAAATATAACAGTTTAATTATTCACTAATAACTGAACAAACACTTGTAAATAGTTTTCGCACATACATCATCATCCATAACACAGAAATTCGCATACACATATATCACACGTATTACTGCAGTACATCCACCATCATATATCACACCACAACATATCCACAATCACGATGCATTGAATTCGCATACACTATTATTTATAGTGATAGTTTCCCGAGGATTGGGGTGTTTACACGCCCATACATGTAATTCCCCTTTGCTCTAATACCTTATGTAACTTTACCCATTTAACTTGGGTGCAACTACAACTAATACCCATTAGGGCACTCGCCTTATTCAGTAAGTCCTCGGGCGGAGAGTTTACCTCACTTCAATCATACATAATGCCACAGTATAAAATTACATTTAATACCTTGCTATAATTAACTTTCATTTGCCAACTAGAACCCACGCACATTCAATATCAACGATATGATAGAATCTGCATACATGTCTACCACATCACATCACAATTACCATACATTCAATTCACATTCATGCACACACATCCATAATTGAAATGCACATCTCTACATTACACCTTTACTTTCTGGCCTCCTCGTTGCGTACTGAGCATCCCTCCCCATCATTCTCAGTACGTGGCCCACACACAGACTTTTACTATGTACTTTTCGGTACGGGGCCCACACAGGGACTTTCACATCATACAACTGCGCACTGAGCGTCCCTCCCCATCATTCTCAGAACGTGACCCACACAAGAACTTTCATATCACACAGAGCTTTCACAAATAAAACTCATATGCACATATATGTTCATAACCCACAACAATTACAATCAGCTTAATTATAAAATGTTATTCTCATGCCACACGATTTAAACATTAAACCATAATTTACTAAACTGAGATGGTCAACCCTACTCACTTTTATCCTTTACCAAAACATGTTTAACAACTCAAACTAATAATTTCAATCAGCCAAATCTCTCAGAAAATCTATTACTTTAACCCTATAGCCTTATACCCAAATTTAATCCGTTAATTTTGGAAATAATTATTATTATAAAATCCCTAGGCTTACAACACTAGTTTAATCAATTCATGATAATAAGAACACTCCAAAATCCAATTTCCATAAATCTGAATACAAATTTGGATTTGAGGTAACATAAATTTATATTGAATTTATCCAACATCACCCAAATCCAAGTAGAACGCCCAAAATCCATGCTCCTAAGGATTTTTTTTATTAATTAGAGGTCTAAGTCAGACCTACTTGGATTACGCAGTGAGCGGCAGTCTATCTTCCATCCTATCTTACTTTCCTAGAGACATTAACCCTATCTTTGGTAGATTGAATTTTAGACCTTAAATTTGAATTTGTATGGATTTCAATAAAATGATACGCAAAATTATACTAAATAATATTTTCATACAAAATCAATTTCGAGACTTAAATCTACACTTCCAAACACAATTTAAAATTTTTTAAATTTAGTGAGGAAGAGAAAAAAAAAAAAAACACACACACACACACACACACACACACACTCACACACATAATATATATGGCTTAAATTTAAATAACAACACACTATTTAATTATTTTTATTATGTATATAATTAGAGAGAATGCAACATATAATTCATATTTTGTCCCCATTTTTATTAATTTGGTGATTTTTTGCTTATTACTTGTACAAACTGTAACGACCTAAAAAAAAAAAAACTTAGTGGTTAAGCTTTCTAGAGAAAACAAAGAGTAGAAGGAAAATAAATAAATAAATAGAAAGAAAAATAGAAGTTTCACGCGTAGTAAGAAAAAAAGAGAAAGAAAAATTAAATATATTCTTTCACGCTCTCCATTCCTTTTCTTTTTATGATTTTACGACCGATTCTCGTTCAATTGAAAATCCGAGAATATCATCGAACTTCATTCTCCGCCACCGACATATCTACCGAAATGGATTTGTCGTAGGAGTAACGTATGCATATCTCTTGGGGTAAGCCAAATTCTCATTTTTATCTCAATTTTTCCTAAATTTTAAGTCAAATGGACGATTAGACACGACCATAAGAATCTAGGGATGATTCTCTACAAGTCTAGCGGAGCGAATTTCTCGTAGGGTTTGTTGTAGGAATAGCTCCAAAATTAGGATAAATATGTTATTTAGAAATTAATTAATATTTAATTATTGTAAATTAGGAAATGTTAAAATAATATTTTATTGGGATTGATATAATTGAATCAGGGTTGGGGTGAGCGCCGTGGGTATAAATTTGGGAGTCCTGCAGGCGTGGTTCAGGGAATCAGGTAAGGGGGAATAAAATTATATCAGTATTTTATTAAAGTGAACCATATATTTACGAGTGTATGAAATTTATTATTTATTTATATGATTTTTGGAATAGCCTGATTATTGGAAAAATGATGATTTTGGTTTAAGGTTATATTTGGGGATAATTGCTTATGATATTAAAACCGTGTGGCATGAGAACAATTTCTTTTTAATAAATTGAATATGAATTTTTGTGACCTTTGGGTTTGCATGTGGGGGTTCTTGAAATGATTATGGCATGATGAATGAGTTGTTATGTTTGACTCCTGTGTGGAAATGTATTGATCTGTTGGGATACTATGTGGAAATGTATTGATTTGTTGGATTACTGTGTGGGAAATGTATTGATCTGTTGGATTCCTATGTGAAAATGCATTGATGCGTCTGTGTGAACTAACTGGTGTGGTTATTCGTATGTATCTCAATATAACGTTGACTTGAGGAGATTGTTATAATACCTAAATGTAAATCATGATATGACGTTGGCAGGTTGACGAGCTTGTCATATTGTCATTTATATGGGGTAGGACATTGGCAGGTTGAGGAACTTGTTCTACTGATGTATGACGGGTAGGTCATGGGGATTGGATACTGGTGAATAATGGCGCTTGTGTGGGTCATGTTATATACTCTGTGTGGGTAGTGATGCCTGTGTGGGCCACGTTATATCCTGTGTGAATAATAGCGCCTGTGTAGGCCATGTTATATACCCTGTGTGGGTAGTGGTGCCCGTGTGGGTAGTGGTGCTTGTGTGGCCTACGTTATATCCTGTGTGGATAATGGTGCATGTGTGGGCCATGTTATATACCCTGTGTGGGTAGTGGTGCCTGTGTGGGCCACATTATATCCTGTGTGGATAATGGAGCCTGTGTGGACCATGTTATGCACCCTGTGTGGTTAGTGGTACCTGTGTGGGCCACGTGTAGATAAGAAGTACGTAGGTGCCTGTGTGGGCCACGTACTAACATGTACGTAATTGCTCTGTGTGTGCCACGTACTAAGGACATTGGAAGATGAAGTATGAGATGCATGATTCCTGTGTGGATGTGTCATGCACATGTGAATTTAATTATAGCATAAAAATAATGGTAGCATATTGTGAATGCATGTGTGTGCATGCGACGAGGTAAATATACCACTGGGGGCTTGGTGAGAAAGGTGAGTGCTCTGCTAAGTAGTTTCTTGGTATCAGTGCAAAGGGATGCTACTTGTATGGGCGAGTAGACATCGCGATCCTTGGAAACCTTCGCCTTCAAAATAATAAAGATGTGTGTACTGGCGGCGAGGTAATACTTCACTTAAGGGCTTATTGAGTAAGGTGAGTGCTTTGGTAGGTAGTTTTAGTACCAGAGCAGAGGGAAGTTACTTGTATGGGTGGGTAATCTTCTCTATCCTTGGGGACTTTCGTCTGCATAAAAATTATGTACTTGTGCATATTGGATGTGTGTGTGATTTTAGATGTTGGGAATGTTATTAATGATACGTTTTCTCAATTGTTATTGATATTATGTGAGAAACAGTTTATTTTGAGATATAAATATTAAAACTCAATTGTCACACACTGTTATAATTTATTCCACCCTTACTGAGAAGTGTCTCATCTTAGTGGATTAACAATTTTTCAAGTTCTTCTGGAGACCGGGTTTGAAGGCCTAGGTTGGGACTGTTTGTGGTAGTTTCTTTTTAGGATATTGTGAGATACTGATATATGTATAAATATATTTGTACAAGATTATGTTTTAAATACTGGTTGTGGAGATAGATATTTGGATGTTGTAGTGTTGGTTTTTGAGTTGTTATCTAGAATTCTGATATTTATTTGAGGTTATTTATTATGTTCCGCTACGTGCATGATAATTATGGTATCAAATACAGGTGATTGGAACACGTGGCACTCGGGCCCCACTTGGCGGGTTTCGGGGCGTCACATTGACCACTACCCACACAGGGTATATAACATGGCCCACACAGGCACCATTATTCACCAGTATCCAATCCCTATGACCTACCCGTCATACATCAGTAGAACAAACTCCTCAACCTGCCAATGTCCTACCCCATATAAATGACAATATGACAAGCTCCTTAACCTACCAACGTCATATCATGATTTACATCTAGGCAATATAACAACTTCCTATGTCAATGTTATATTGAGATGCATACGAATAATCACACCAATTAGTTCACACAGACGCATCAATGCATTTCCACATAAGAATCCAACAGATCAATACATTTCCCACACAGTATTCCAATAGATCAATACATTTCCACACAGTATCCCAACAGATCAATACATTTCCACAGAGGAGTCAAACATAACAACTCATTTATCATGCCATAATCATTTCAAACACCCCCACATGTAAACCCAAATGTCACAAAAATTCATATTCAATTTATTAGAAAGAAATTGTTCTCATTCCACATAGTTTTAATATCATAAGCAATTATCCCTAAATTTAACTTTAAACCAAAATCATCATTTTTCCAATAATCAGGCTATTCTGAAAATCATATAGATAAATAATAAATTTCATACACTCGTAAATATATGGTTCACCTTAATAAAATACTGATATATTTTATTCCCCCTTATTTGATTCTCATGGTGATGTCCGATCGCCTATTTGGCTTAAAATTTAGGAAAAATTGAGATAAGAATGAGAATTTGGCTTACCTCAAGGGATATGCTTACGTTACTCCTACGACAAGTTCACTTTGGTAGATATGTCGGTGGCGAAGAATAGAGTTTGGTGGTATTCTCGAATTTTCAATTGAACGAGAATCGGCCACGAAATCGTAGAAAGAAGAGGAGTGGAAAGCGTGAGAGAATATATTTAATTTTTCTTTCTCTTTCTTTCTTACTGACGCATGAAACTTCTATTTGTTTTCTTCTTTCTTCTTCTCTTCCTGCTTCTCCGAAGACTTAACCCTTAAGTTCCCTTTTTTTTTTCTTTCCTTTATCCTACTTTCTCTTTTATCCATTCTTTATATATATTGTCGCGACGTCCCGGACCTGGCCCAAAGAACCAATCTCTGGTTAAAAATGGGTTCGGCTTGCGAAGTGGGAAAAATGAATGTGTATTTTGAAAATGTGAATTTTTATGGAAAACGATGTGTGGTGGAGTCACCACTAACCTTTTGAAGTGTGGTTAGAACACTTGATTGCTACCCCGTTAGGGGTAGAATCAGTCTGCGTCACCAAAGTCGGGCTCGGGAGTATGGTTACGCAAGGGGAAGGTATTAGCACCCCCTACACGCCCGTTCTTACGAACGGTACCAAATTAATAAAGAGTTTTCCCGAAATAAATGTAATAAGCCTTTAAAGATTACTCCCTTTCAAAAGTCAAAAAAAAAAAAATGAAAATACTATATAGGTATTCCCTCAGAACTGGGGCAATCCAATACCCCAAAGAGCCAATGCTCTTGGTCGCAATTATTGGGAAGGAAAATTGAAAATAGGATACAAAATACGCTCCCGGGGATTTTGAAATCTATAGATTTTTTCTTAAAGTATCAAAAATACTATTCCGGGAGGTTTTTGAAATTTGTTTGGGGTTGGAATGATTTTTTCTTGTGCCTAAAAAGATATTTTTGTGATTTTTCCTAAGTGTGAAAATAATTTTTTTTTTTATTTTTCCTGAACTCAAAATAACACAAATGAAATCAGTTGAAATCAAAATGTGAAAAAATTTTTGGAATTTTTCAAAATTTCGTGTTTTTTGGGAATTTTATGGATACAACAATAATATACAAGCGAAATGGAGAAAACCGGGGTGAACCAGTTTGGGAATGGTGAGCCAGTCAAACGTTAACCAGTTTGGGGGAAAAACCAGTTTAAGGTCTTGGTCGAGACCATTGATTTTTCAGGGTTTTCCAATGTTCTTCCGAATACAACAAAATTTTAGACAATAATCAGGAAAGTCATAATTTTAAAGATATGACTTTAGAATGTATTTTTGAAAATCTTGAATGTAGGGAAACAGATCTAACCTTTGCCAAACATGTTCGAAACTTTCTTGGATTTTCTTCAAAAATTTTCAAATGTAAATAAGTTTCAAAGCCTTAAAAATTTTGAATTTTCTTTGACAATTTTTTTTTTTTTTAATTTTTGTGTCTTTTATGAATTTTTTTTTTTTTTTTTTTTATGAGTTAAAAAGAAGCCATTTAAAATAAAATAAGAAATGAAATAGAATCAAATAAACCAGCAGAGGTCGGTTCGGGAAAGGGGGGCGGAGATGTAACATAGGAAGAGAAAGTTCATTGGTCTTACCTATCGTCTTTTTCTCCTCCAAGCCAGCAGGCACAAGCATGCCAAAAGAGGTAACGTGCATCGGATGTAGGAATCCGAGCTAGCATACCAGAGCGGGTAACGTGCATCAGATGTAGGAATCCGAACTAGCGTACCAAAGAGGGTAACGTGCATCAGATGTAGGAATCCGAGCTAGCGTATCAGGAGAAGTGGGGCCCACAAACTATGTGAGGCCCAATGGAGATATGTGAGGCCCACAAGCCATTTAAGGGTTATAGGAACCTGAGCCAGCAGGCACAAGCATGCCAAAAGAGGTAACGTGCATCGGATGTAGGAATCCGAGCTAGCGTACCAGAGCGGTAACGTGCATCGGATGTAGGAATCCGAGCTAGCATACCAAAGAGGGTAACGTGCATCGGATGTAGGAATCCGAGCTAGCGTACGAGAAGTGGGGCCCAAAAACTATGTGGGGCCCAATGGAGATATGTGGGGCCCACAAGCCATTTAAGGGTTATAGGAACCCGAGCCAGCAGGCACAAGCATGCCAAAAGGGGTAACGTGCATGAGATGTAGGAATCCGAACTAGTGTACCAGAGCGGGTAACGTGCATCAGATGTAGGAATCCGAGCTAGCCTACCAGGAGAAGTGGGGCCCACAAACTATATGGGGCCCATAAGCCATTTAAGGGTCATAGGAACCCAGCCAGCAGGCACAAGCATGCCAAAAGAGGTAACATGCATCGGATGTAGGAATCCGAGCTAGCGTACGTGCACCGGATGTAGGAACCCGAGCTAACGTACCAGAGGGGGTAACGTGCATCGGATGTAGGAATCCGAGCTAGCGTACGTGCACCTAATGTAGGAACCCGAGCTAACGTACCAGAGGGGGTAACGTGCATCAGATGTAGGAATCCGAGTTAGCGTACCAAAGAGGGTAACGTGCATCGAATGTAGGAATCCGAGCTAACGTACCAAAGGGGGTAACGTGCATCGGATGTAGGAATTCGAGCTAGCGTACAATGGAGATATGTGGGGCCCACAAGCAATGTGGGACCTACAAGGGGTCCACGAACACCATGGGACCTACAAGAATGTGTGGGGTCCACAACCAGTGTGGGACCTACAAAGATGTGTGGGGTCCACAACCAGTGTGGGAAGGTTTTGACATGAGGTCTCCTCGGAAAGGCCTGGTTAAAATTGGGGTGTCTACAGCTGCCCCTCTTTATAGGTCTTGTTGCTTTGGGGCAACAGTAGGAACTCTCCTATGTTATCTATAGCAACAGGCCTATAAAGATAAAAGACACCTATTTTAACCAGACCATACAACTAATCACGTGTCATCTTCTGAGTAAGGTTATGTGCCGATCAGAAAAAAGGAAGATGGAGGGTGACCTGGATCGAAAACGTGGCATGATCTGGTCCGTCCAAGGAAAACATAGATCATGTGGTTAAGGAGAGGTGCCACGTGTCAGAGATTGGGTGGCGGGTGTATGTGAGTGTGGATCGATGACGTGGCTCAATCCAAGCGGTCCTTGGAAAATACAGATCGTGCGGTTAAGGAGGGGTGTCACGTGTCAGTGACTAAGTGGTTGGTGTACGTGGATGTGGATCGATGACGTGGCTCAATCCAAGCCATCCTTGGAAAGCACAAATCGTGCGGTTGAGGATAGGTGCCACGTGTTAGTGACTGAGTGGTTGGTGTATGCGGGTGTGGATCGATGATGCGGCTCAATCCAAGCCGTCCTTGGAAAATACAGATCGTGCGGTTGAGGAGGGGTGTCACGTGTCAGTGACTGAGTGGCTGGTGTACGTGGACGTGGATCGATGACGTGGCTCAATCCAAGCCGTCCTTGGAAAACACAAATCGTGCGGTTGAGGATAGGTGCCACGTGTCAGTGACTGAGTGGTTGGTGTATGCGGGTGTGGATCGATGATGCGGCTCAATCCAAGCCGTCCTTGGAAAATACAGATCGTGCGGTTGAGGAGGGGTGTCACGTGTCAGTGACTGAGTGGCTGGTGTACGTGGACGTGGATCGATGACGTGGCTCAATCCAAGCCGTCCTTGGAAAACACAAATCGTGCGGTTGAGGATAGGTGCCACGTGTCAGTGACTGAGTGGTTGGTGTATGCGGGTGTGGATCGATGATGCGGCTCAATCCAAGCCATCCTTGGAAAATACAGAACGTACGGTTGAGCAGAGGTGCCACGTGTGAGTGACTGAGTGACTGGTCAAATGTGACCCGGATCAAGGAGTGGCACAATCCTAACCGTCCTTGGAAAACACAAATCGTGTGGTGATCAAGGTGGCCACGCAGACTTTTTGTGTGTGGGGGAGAATGAGCCACATGTTGGTAACCGAGTGGCTGGTCAAATGTGACCCGGATCAAGGCATGGCACAATCCTGACTGTCCTTGGAAAACATAGATCATGCGGTGATCAGGGTGGCCACGCAGAATTTTTGATCGAACGGACGGCGGATTGCCACGTGGTTGAATCCTGTCGCTCTGGGGCTTTAGATATTTAAACCTAATTTTTTTGTTCTGTTCATTTCCCTACGTTTCATTCTCTCGAACGCCCTCTCTTTCTCTCTTCTCTCTTCTCTCTTCTTTCACCCTCTCTGTTCTCCTCTTTCAATCTCTGTGCAAACTTAAAACCTAGCCCCTCTGTAATTTCTTTCCTACTCTTGCCTATCTCCAAGCTCTCTCTATATATACCGTTCTTCAGAGACCTTAGATCTTGGCAAACTTAAGATCCTAAACATCTTTAGAGGTGATCCAGCTCCGATCAGCCTCCTATTCTGTTTTCGCGATCAGATCTGGAGAGATCTAGTGAAGCCCAGACAAATGATGATCATCGGGAGTGCCCCGGTAGGGAAGATCCGCACAGATGCAAGGGGAGTTCTTTCGAAATCCCAAAGGAGATAAGCTCTTTCTTTCTTCTCTTTATATATATATATATATATATATATATATATATATATTCAATGTTGTGTATGCTTGATTTATTTGTGTGGAAATTTAGGGCTTGAGGTATTTCTGGTTTGGAAGTTAGGTTTAGGGTTTCATTAGGGTTTCAATTGGGGTGGTGAGGTCGAGGATGAGTCAACTTGTCTTCGAGTCGAGTGAGTTGAGTGAATTCAGGGGATCACGAGCGAGCCACATGGGCTCTATCATGTGTTCAGGTCACGTGTGGTCTTTGGGACGGGCTTGAGTGAATTGGGCCCGAGTTTGCTTTCGAAAAATGGGCTTTGATTTTTAAAACGGGCCGGTCCAATTCAGAAAGAAATAGGGCCCAAGTCATTTTTAAAACAGGCCAGCCCACTTTTCCTTTTTAAAAAATAAAGCCCGTGTCTAATTAAACGGTTAGGCTTGGATGGAGTTTTAAAACTCGGCCGGCCCAATTCAGAAAGAAATAGAGCCCAGGTTATTTAAAAAAGGCCGGCCCACTTTTTTAAAAATAAACCCCGTGTCTATTTAAATGGTTGGGCTTCGATTGAGTTTCAAAACCGGGCTGAACCAATTCAGAAAGAAATAGGGCCCAAGTCATTTTTAAAAGAGGTCGGCCCACTTTTTAAAGCGCATGTCTATTAAAATGGTTGGGCTTTGATTGAGTTTTTTAAAACTGGGTCAGCCCAATTCAGAAAAAAAATAGAGCCCAGGTCATTTAAAACAGGCCAGCGCAGTTTCCCTTTTCAAAAATAAAACCCGAGTTTATTTAAATAGTTGGGCTTTGTACAAAACAAACCGGCTTCGAGTTCTTTTTTAAAAACAGGCCTCGGGAATAAATGTGCCCCTCCTTTTTTCTTTTTCTTTTTCTTTTTCCTCGGGTTTAGATATTATGACTGCTCCACGCCTCTCAAAATCCGCATCGGGATTTTTTCCGCCGCCTTGTGAACATAATCCTCCACTGAGGGGACTACACAACTCTCATAGCTTACCTCGCTCATAACCTTTGGGGGCTTCTCGATGCACGTCGCCTCTCTTGTCCTCCTGTCAGACACACACTCATCATGGCAATCCTTTTTATTCTATTTAAGCAGACTTCCTCTCACACTTAAACACCACAGGTAAACTCCAAACGTGACTGTAACCTATCTTTGGCCATCCTCTATTACGAGAAACCGTACCTTAACCATCTCAAATCTCTCAACACTCTTAACTGTATCTCATGGCTGGGGCTTCATCTTCTAAGCAGGTTCCCGATTTGAATGTGGCACCAGAGGTGCCATCTTGTTCTACTGTTCTCAGTTCCTTCCAGCTCTCCTCAATTCCAAAAAGAAATGCTGAGGAATGAGGCAGTACTGGCCACGATGTCCGATGTAAGCATTGTCAATCAGGCACTCTATCACAGTGGCCAGGCAATGTCTTCGACATCTCACCTTGTCCGTCGCTTGCAGAGACAGAATGAGACCGTGACCCTCCTTGGGAATGAAACCTATGCCTTACGGACGAAATACCAAGAGGAACAGCGGAAATCGAGAAACTTAAGGCAAGAAAATATGATAAAACAGGAGATCGATGACTTGAGAAAAATGGTGGCAGTTTACTCCGACGACCTTAGGCCTAGAATAGCTGAGTTAGAGAAAAGTCGGGAGGACATCCAGCGGGAGCAAAAACGGCTCAAAATCATGGCGTATGGAAAAGGTCCAACTTCTCGTTCTTCAGCCTGAAATGAAAATCCGTCTGTACGTGACCTAGAAATTTTTATTTTTTTTTGTTTTTTTGTTTTTGTATTTTTTTTGTTTTTTTGTTTTTTTGTTTTTGGGTCTTGGGAGAGTTCTGGTTGTAATCTCCCGGGACCATGAATGTAACCACGGTATTCCTCCACCATAAGTGAGGGCAATTAATAAAATTTGAGTGTTTTCTCTTTCCCTTTATTTATTTATTTATTTATTTATTTATTTTTTTATTATTATTTTTATTATTGAGGACAATAGTGTTGTTGGTACACTAAACCGGGTTGTAATATCCTCTGAATGGCTTGTTATGGATATAAAAATTTGGGTCATGGGGGTACAATGACCAAACCCCTACGCTGGTTGGCTATGGATGCAACAGGATTAATCAAAAATTTATTCAATCAGGCAAGTATGAATGAATGGTGCTCTACTGCTATATGTATGCGTGTTACTAAATTGCGATGCTTGAATGCAGGGGCATGTTGTTATATATACATGATGCCTGTTACATGATATGTCTATATGCTGCTTCCTATAATGGGAATGCCTTTCACTAAATGCATGAGGATGCATGAAGTGCATGCATGAAATGTATGAGGATGCATGGCCCTTCTTCTCGATCCCGGATCTTGGCCACACTTTTAAGTTCTAGTATGGCTCGATGGTACCTGACTTCGCCTTAAATGGAACTCAATAATTGCCCTGGTTTCATCCATACGCTATTAGTCTTTACCGCATTTTGGATTCCAAAAGGGTCTGGCCCAGTGCTTTTCTCGTCACGACTCTGACCATTTTCAAGTTTCTACAGGCACTCAAAATCTGCCCCAGTGTCTGACTGTCGGTACTTTCCCGAAGATACTCAACATTTGTTTTTTCAGAACTTTCCTCAAAATCCAAAGATGCTCAATTTCTGCCCCAGCGTCTGGCTGTCGGCACTTCAGATTCCAAAAAATACTCAAAATCTATCCCAGTGTCTGGCTGTCAGTACTTTCCATGATCTTCCAAATTCAGGGATTTGTTCAAAGATTTAACCTGGCAGTTAATCACTAACGCTTCCAGAGATTCCCAAAACTCGAAGGAGTACGCCGAATCTGACCCAACATTGCTTCATTACCAATGTTTGACATGCCTCAGGCTCCCCATTGGTGCCTGAACACCCTCCTGGTGTATTGGGTTCCTAATTTTTGACCTCAATAAACGGGGGATCCCTAATAATGAGAATAATCATGCATTTATGTCATTAATGTACTGAATCAGGACGTCAATCTGTGTGAAATAGTTGTTCTGTTACATTCAAAATTTATTCAGGAAAAAGATAAGTTTTACAACAGCATCCCTTATTTTAAAAGGTATCAACATGAATTTGTGAAAACTAAAATCTCTTGTTTCTGCGATAACTGCCCCAGTTTCAACTAGAAGGAGACTGATCCTTTTGGTACTGTAAGGTTGAATAGTGCCCCTAGGTCCGTTGTTTGCTCCAGGCTTATTTTGGTGTTTTGCTTCACGTTTCGATCTCTGGATGGTCTTTAAGACTCTGGACGAAACGTAGGCTTGGGGATTTAGGTTTTCAGAAGAATAAGGAAACCAAGGCTCAAAAACCCATCCCATGGCAACAAATTCTACCCTAGTTTGGGGTGAGACATTTTTACAAGAGTTTGACCGAACTCGTCCTTTTGAACAAGCTGCCTACGTACCTTTTCAGGATCAGGTCATTACGTAGTTCAGACTCAAAATTGAGTCTGAAAAATCTTTTGAGGCAACAACATATGCCAATCTGGTCAGGTCTTTTCATTCAAGTTGTAATGTAGGTTGTTTGTATTGGTTAAAGAAGAAAGGGTGTATAAGGCTCGAACTTATGAATTTTACCAAATGGTGAATTGGCCAAAGATCACAAACGACGCATATCTCCTGCCCTTTCTGTGCTTTGATTTTCCCCTTGTTCTTTTGCATCATTTTTTTTTACGGGGAATTGTGCCTCTATTTATTTATTTAGGCCTCGTTCAAGATCGGTCTTTCCAAAACTGCCCCAGTGTGGGGTGTGATCCTTTGGCGGGTTTAAACGAAAGATTAACATTTTTAGGCACAATAGAGGGTATCAAGGGGTGTTTTCTTTCTCTAACTTTTGGGTAGCAGAAAAATGGCCTGCCGTCATTTTGGCACTGCATTATTGCCTCGCATGATTTGTCTGACCTTTGAAAATCCCAACCCGGTTTAAATTTTGGGAAATGACTTTTTCGAAGAAGTTGGTTTCGATTTTAAAGCGCAAAAAGGTTTATCAAGTGATTAAAAAACACTGGGTTTTTTAAGGGAACTGGTGGTCCAAAAATGGCCATCCGTCATTTAATCGAAACAATGAGCAAATAGTGAACACATGAAATAACACTGTGATTAATTTCTTTTGGAGATGTATACAACCATCAAGTATAATATTTCTTTACAGCATCAGAATTAACAGGGCGCAATAGGTCGGTTCCGTCCATATTTTCTAACAGTAGGGCGCCTCCTGAGAATGCCTTCTTTACCACGTAAGGCCTTTCATAGTTTGGTGTCCACTTGCCATGAGGGTCCGTATGAATTGGTAAAATCTTTTTCAGCACTAGGTCCCCCTCCTAAAACTATCGGGGCCGCACTTTTCGATTAAACGCTCTCATCATCCTTCTTTGGTACAATTGTCCATGGGCCAAGCGGCCATCCTTTTCTCCTCGATCAAGTTTAACTAGTCATACCTAGATTGTACCCACTCTACCTCAGCCAACTCTACTTCTTTTAGAACTCTTAGAGATGGGATCTAAACTTCTACAGGGATCACTGCCTCCATTCCGTACACCAAAGAGAAGGGAGTAGTGCCCGTGGAGGTTCTGGCCGTAGTCCTGTAAGCCATTAGGGCGAAGGGAGCTTGTCATGCCAATCTCTGTAAGTTTCTGTCATCTTCTCCAAAATGTTCTTAATGTTTTTGTTGGCTGCTTCCACCGCGCCATTCATCTGTGGTCTATAAGGCGCTGAATTGTGATGCTTAACCTTGAACTGATTGCATAGCTTGGTCATTACTGCGTTGTTCAGGTTCTTGGCATTATCCGTGATTATTCTCTCAGGGATTCCGTACCGGCATATCAACTCTCTTTTGACGAAACGACTTACTACATTCTGTGTGACACTGGAATACGAGGCGACTTCTACCCATTTAGTGAAATAATCGATTGCCACCAAAATGAAACAGTGTCTGTTACTAGCCTTTGGGCTTATTGGCCCAATCACATCCATGCCCCAAGATGAAAAGGGCCAAGGTGCAAAGAGAACATGAAGTGGGGCCGGTGGGACTTGGATCCGATCACCATAAACTTGGCACTTATGGCACTTTCGGGCGTAGTCAATGCAATCTTTCTCCATGGTCATCCAATAATACCCGCTCCTAAGTATTTTTCGTGCCAATGAGTGGCCTCCGGCATGGGTACCGCAGACCCCCTCGTGAACCTCATGCATGACTTGTCGGGCCTCCTGTGCCTCTACACACCGTAAGAGGGTCATGTCATAATTTCTTTTGTACAAAATTTCACCATCTAAGAAGAAACCCATGGCCAACCTTCTGATAGTCCTCCGATCATTACTGGCTGCCCCTTCAGGATACTCATTTTTCTGGATGTAGGTTTTGATATCATAAAACCACGGTTTTCCGTCGGCCTCCTCTATCACCGTGCAGTGGGCAGGTTCGGGTTGTACTCTGATCTGAATAGTTTTGATCTTCACCCCTTCTTCTACCTTGAATAAAGCTGCCAGTGTGGCTAGTACATCAGACATTACATTGTTTTCTCTTGGCGTGTGAGAGAAACTGATATTGTCAAACCCTTCTATCATCTTTTGAATATACTCTCGATACGGTACCAGCTTGGAATCGCGGGTTTCCCATTCTCCGGTTAGCTGGTGGATGACCAAGGCCGAGTCTCCTCTTACTATTAGTCGCTTGACACCCCGATCTAAAGCAGTCCGCAAACCCAATATACATGCCTCGTATTCGGCTACGTTGTTAGTACCAGGGAAGATGAGCTTAGCTACCACTGGATAATGTTTCCCATCGGGAGATATGAGCACCGCACCTATCCCATGTCCCCAAACATTGACTGCCCCATTGAACAACATCCTCCATTTTTCGAGGTCTTCTTCTTCTTGGGTTAGGGAGTCTATATTTTGGTCTGGGAATTCGAACTCCATAGGTTGGTAATCCTCCACGGCTCTTTCAGCTAGGTATTCAGTAATGACACTACCTTTGATAGCTTTCCTGGTGACATAAGAAATATCATATTCCGTCAACAACATCTGCCATTGTGCTACTCATCCAGTTACTGCAGGCTTTTCAAACACGTACTTGATTGGGTCCATTTTGGAGATAAGCCAGGTGGAGTAATACAAGGTGTATTGCCTCAGCCTACTGACTATCCATACCAAAGCGCAACATGTTTTTTCCATATCAGAGTACTTAGACTCATAGTCTGTGAACTTCTTACTAAGGTAATAAATGGCCCTTTCTTTCCTCCTGGTCTCATCATGCTGGCCCAATACGCAACCCATGGAGTTTTCTAAAATCGCCAAGTACAAGATTAAAGGCCTTCCGGGTACTGGTGGCACTAGTACTGGGCGATTCAAAAGGTACTCCTTTATTTTTTCAAAGGCCACTTGACACTCTTTGTTCCACTTTTCTGGGTTGTTCTTTCTTAGCAGCTTGAAGATGGGTTCACAGGTGGTGGTTAATTGAGATATGAACCGAGCAATTTAGTTGAGCCTACCTAAGAAGCTTCGCACTTCCTTTTCAGACTTTGGGCTAGGCATCTCTCGAATGGCTTTGACCTTGTCAGGATCTACCTCAATCCCTTTCTCACTCACTATAAACCCCAATAGCTTCCCGGATGTAGCACCGAAGGTACATTTTTCGGAATTTAACTTCAATTGGCACTTCCGGAGCCTCTCGAACAATTTTTCCAAGTTTAACGCATGGTCTTTCTCATTTCGCGACTTAACGATCATGTCGTCGACATAAACCTCAACCTCCTTGTGCATTAAGTCATGAAAAAGGGTTACCATAACCCTCTGGTAAGTGGCTTCGGCATTTTTTAGTCCGAATGGCATGACTTTATAGCAGAAAGTCCCCCATAATGTGATAAAAGTCGTTTTTTCCTTGTCCTCAGGTGCCATCCTGATCTGGTTGTATCCTGAGAATCCATCCATGAATGAAAATAAAGCATGCCCTGCAGTATTGTCCACCAACACATCAATGTGCGGGAGAGAGAAGTTGTCCTTAGGGCTTTCTTTATTTAGATCCCGGTAGTCGACACAAACTCGTACTTTACCAGTCTTCTTGATTATTGGGACAACGTTGGACATCCATTCAGGGTACTGGGCTACCTCCAAGAATCCTGCCTCAAGCTGTTTCTGTACCTCCTCCTTTATCTTGAGTAACATCTCCGGTCGCATTCTCCTTAGTTTCTGCTTTACTGGCTTTGAATCCGGGTGAAGTGGGATCTTGTAGGTTACTAAATCCATGTCTAAACCTGGCATGTCTTGGTACGACCAGGCAAACACGTTTCAGTATTCCCTTAGTAATTCAATCATTTTGTCTTTTTCTTCACCCTTTAGTAGTGCCCCGATTTTCACCTGCTTGGGTTCTTCCTCGGTTCCAAGATTAATCATGGCAATGGGATCGCTACTGGTCAAGATTGATTTTTCATCGGACTTTAACATTCTTTCCATTTCAGGGGACAAGTTTATTTCTTGATCTTCAACTTCGGTTTCATGGATTAAATTTTCAAAGTTAATGTCAATTACTTGGCGAGGGATTCTGGTGTTGTTATTTTCTTTATTCCTGCATGAAATTAACAAACAAATTTCGACAGTCGATTTCCAAAATGCACATAAATGACAAGGAATACATGATTCATTTTCATTAAAAAGCTTCCCCGATTTTTTAGTGGCCGGGGGAATACAAAAGAAAAGCAAAACTAAACAAATCCTGAAAAAAAGATCATTACATGATGATATCTGGTAAATCAAATGAACTCCAGTTCTGAAGCTGTACTCCTGGTTGGAGATGACGGATCCACTCTGTAGAAGTGTTCGAGGGGACTTCAGCATCCAATATTGATATACTTAATTGCCGCAATTCTGCCTCCAGGTTGGATTGATTGTTTTTTACGAAGGTCCGGCTGATGGACGGGACATACAGTCCTTCCTTGGAGCTTGTTTCACCGGTGATTATTTCCACCCTCCGCATCTTCTTCTCTTCAGCTTTCTTTCTTCGGTCTACCACCGTAGGTATGTAGCCAAGGCCATATCTTTCTTTCACTTCCTTAAGAATTAACGGCTTTTGGATCCCCTTCAGGTATTTTCCAAGCACTTTTTCCAGATGGTACCCCTGTCTGATCATTTCGGACGCCATCATATGCACTGCGCGGAGATCTGAGGGCGTGAGATTGGAGATCTATAGTCGTGACATTTATGATCTCGAAGGCTCGGAACGAGTCCTCCAATGCCTCTTCCTTAACTTCCACATAAGGAGTGGAAGTGGGCTTTGTTATCATAACATCGGTTTCACCATATACACAAACCAATTTCCCATCTACTACAAATTTGACCCGTTGGTGCAGAGAAGACGGAACTGCCCTGGTGTTATGTATCCACGGCCTCCCCAATAAGCAGCTATAAGACGGGGTTATGGCCATGACTTGGAATGTAATGTCGAAGGTGATCGGTCCAATTTGCACAGAAATTTCAATAGATCCCACCGATCCCCAGAGGAGTCGCCAAACTGTCGCGATGTCCCGGACCCGGCCCAGAGAACCCATCTCTGGTTAAAAATGGGTTCGACTTACGAACTGGGAAAAATGAATGTGTATTTTGAAAATGTGAATTTTCGTGGAAAACGATGTGTGGTGGAGTCGCCACTAACCTTTTGAAGTGTGGTTAGAACACTTGATTGCTACCCCGTTAGGGGTAGAATCGGTCTGCGTCACCAAAGTCGGGCTCGGGAGTATGGTTACGTAAGGGGAAGGTATTAGCACCCCCTACACGCCCGTTCTTACGAACGGTACCAGATTAATAAAGAGTTTTCCCAAAATAAATGTAATAAGCCTTTAAAGATTACTCCCTTTCAAAAGTCAAAAAAAAAAAAAAATATGAAAATACTATATAGGTATTCCCTCGAGACCGGGGCAATCTAATACCCCAAAGAGCCAATGCTCTTGGTCGCAATCATTGGGAAGGAAAATCGAAAATAGGATACAAAATACGCTCCCGGGGATTTTGAAATCTATAGGTTTTTTCTTAAAGTATCAAAAATACTATTCCGGGAGGTTTTTAAAATTTGTTTGGGGTTGGAATGATTTTTTTCTTGTGCCTAAAAAGATATTTTTGTGATTTTTCCTAAGTGTGAAAATAATTTTTTTTTTATTTTTCCCGAATTTTCAAAATAACACAAATGAAATCAGTTGAAATCAAAATGTGAAAATATTTTTGAAATTTTTGAAAATTTCGTGTTTTTTGGGAATTTTATGAATACAACAATAATATACAAGCGAAATGGAGAAAATCGGGGTGAACCAGTTTGGGAATGGTGAGCCGATCAAACGTTGACCAGTTTGGGGGAAAAACCAGTTTAAGGTCTTGGTCGAGACCATTGATTTTTCAGGATTTTCCAATGTTCTTCCGAATACAACAGAATTTTAGACAACAATCATGAAAGTCATAATTTTAAAGATATGACTTTAGAATGTATTTTTGAAAATCTTGAATGTAGGGAAACAGATCTAACCTTTGCCAAACATGTTGGAAACTTTCTTGAATTTTCTTCAAAAATTTTCAAATGTAAATAAGTTTCAAAGCCTTAAAAATTTTGAATTTTCTTTGACAATTTTTTTTTTGAATTTTTGTGTCTTTTATGAAAATTTTTTTTTTTTATGAGTTAAAAAGAAGCCATTTAAAATAAAATAAGAAATGAAATAGAATCAAATAAACTAGCAGAGATCGGTTCGGGAAAGGGGGGCGGAGATGTAACATAGGAAGAGAAAGTTCATTGGTCTTACCTATCGTCTTTTTCTCCTCCGGTCTTCTTCTCCTGTCTGTGAATCCGCAGGGGTTAGCCTACAACGCCTTCTCCAGAGTTATTCTTGAGCTTCGACTCGAGGCACTAGGGAGTACATTCTTCAAATGGAGTGACCCGGCACCGGTAGGAAAAGGGATCAATCGATCGCTTGATCTTCTTTTGTTTTCCTCTGCTCCGGTTTTCTTTTCCTGTTGATGAGTCTATTAGGGCCGCTCTACAACATCTTCCCGAGAGTTGTTCTTGAGCTCTGATTTGAGGCACTACGGGGTGCCTTCTTCAAATGGGGTGACTCAACACCGATAGGAAACGGGATCAGTGAACCTCTTGATTTTTACTCAAAAAAGACTAGCTTCACAAACTCATGATAGAAAACTTCAATATTTGAAATCTTCTCCTTACCACCACTAAGAGCTTCCTCCCCTTGTGCTTGGAATGAGAGGGCTATTTATAGGCTTAACTTGGGGCAAGCATAGGAAAGAAGACATAACGGAGTGATGATGGGGGGAACCAAGTATGGGGGGAAGAATGATGAAGGGAAATTAGCATGGGAAGAGTGATAAAAGGAGATCATGACATGTAGTGAGTGATGATGGGGGGAACAAAGTATGAGATGAAGAATGATGAAGGGAGGAAACATGACATGTGGTGAGTGATGATGGAGGGAACAAAGTATGGGATGAAGAATGATGAAGGGAATATAGCATGGGAAGATTGATAAAGGGAGAAAACATGACATGTGGTGAGTGATGATGGAGGGAACAAAGTACGGGATGAAGAATGATGAAGGGAATATAACATGGGAAGATTGATAAAGGGAGGAAACATGACATGTGGTGAGTGATGATGGGGGGAATAAAGTATAGGATGAAAAATGATGAAGGGAATATAGCATGGGAAGATTGATAAAGGGAGGAAACATGACATGTGGTGAGTGATGATGGGGGGAACAAAGTATGGGATGAAGAATTATGAAGGGAATATAGCATGGGAAGAATGATAAAGGGAAGAAACATGACATGTGGTGAGTGATGATGGGGGAACAAAGTATGGGATGAAGAATTATGAAGGGAATATAGCATGGTAAGAATGATAAAGGGAAGAAACATGACATGTGGTGAGTGATGATGGGGGAACAAAGTATGGGATGAAGAAATTATGAAGGGAATATAGTATGGGAAGAATGATAAAGGGAAGAAACATGACATGTGGTGAGTGATGATGGGGGAACAAAGTATGCTTGCATTTGACAAATTAAAATAAATAATAATAATAATAATAAAAATAATATGAGGGTTCTAGAAGCTGTGCGGAGCCCATCGGAGATGTGTGGGGCCCACGCGCTATGTGGGGTCCACAAGCCGTTTGAACTCGAGCTAGCAAGGCACCGGATATGTGGATCCGAGCTAGCATACCAGAGGGGGTAACGTGCACCGGATGTAGGAATCCGAGCTAGCGTACCAGGAGAAGTGGGGCCCACAAACCGTGTGGGGCCCAATTGAGATATGTGGAGCCCACAAGCCATGTGGGACCTAAAAAGATGTGTGGGGTCCACAAGCCATTTAAGGGTTACAGGAACCTGAGCCAGCAGGCACAAGCATGCCAAAAGAGGTAACGTGCATCGGATGTAGGAATCCGAGCTAGCGTACCAGAGCGGGTAACGTGCATCGGATGTAGGAATCCGAGCTCGCGTACCTGGAGAAGTGGGGTCCAAAAACTATGTGGGGCCCAATGGAGATATGTGGGGCCCACAAGCCATTTAAGGGTTATAAGAACCCGAACCAGCAGGTACAAGCATGCCAAAAGAGGTAACGTGCATCGGATATAGGAATCCGAACTAGCGTACCAGAGCGGGTAATGTGCATCAGATGTAGGAATCTGAGCTAGCGTACCAAAAAGGGTAACGTGCATCGGATGTAGGAATCCGAGCTAGCATACCAGGAGAAGTGGGGCCCACAAACTATGTGGAGGCCAATGGAGATATATGGGGCCCACAAGCCATTTAAGGGTTATAGGAACCCGAACCAGCAGGCACAAGCATGCCAAAAGAGGTACTGTGCATCGGATGTAGGAATCCGAGCTAGCATACGTGCACTGAATGTAGGAACCCGAGCTAACGTACCAAAGGGGGTAACGTGCATCGGATGTAGGAATCCGAGCTAGCGTACGTGCACCGGATGTAGGAACCCGAGCTAACGTACCAGAGGGGGTAACGTGCATCGGATGTAGGAATCCAAACTAGCGTACCAGAGGGAGTAACGTGCACCGGATGTAGGAATCCGAGTTAGTGTACCAGGAGAAGTGGGCCCCACAAACCGTGTGGGGCCCAATGGAGATATGTGGGGCCCACAAGTAGTGTGGGACCTACAAGGGGTCCACGAACACCATGGGACCTACAAGAATGTGTGGGGTCCACACCTAGTGTGGGACCTACAAAGATGTGTGGGGTCCACAACTAGTGTGAGAAGGTTTTGACATGAGGTCTCCTCGGAAAGGCCTGCTTAAAATTGGGGTGTCTACACACATATATATATATATATATATAATACTTATATATACTTATTTATACTTATATATATTTATATATATCCAAAAATCTTAAATTTCTTAATTTAATTAATTTTATTAATAATAATAATAATTTATTTTATTTATTTATTTTCCTTCTACTTTCTATTTTCTTCAAAAAGCTTAACCACTAAGTTTTTTTTTTTTTGTCGTTACACAAACTATTATTCTTTTAAAATAAATAGTACAATTAAATGAACATGAGGTTATACTAGTTAAAAATTTAGAAATTTTGGAAGGATGCTTTTCGTGAAACCATATTTGCATAATTAATTACAAAAAATCTTGTGAGACAATTAATGAAAATTTAAGAATATGAAGAATTAAATAGAGATGTGTTTCTTGAAAATTACACTAAGCAATTAAAGAATCTAACTAGCAGGTGTATAAGTATAAAATGGGTGGAGGAGACTCACTCAATCACTGGTTGTGATTGAACTCAGTGAGGAAACACTCTGAGTGTACACAAACATTCAATTGATTTCAATAATTATCTGAAAAATACAACAGACTCTCAAAATATACAATGTCTTCTTCTTTTCACCGGTTACTCTCCCTCTCTACACTACATATATGACATACACATATAACTCCATATATATAGCAATGGATGGGATGATAGGTGAAAATCAATTTCAAAGAAGTAGGCTGCGTTTGGTGGAGGTGGCTACTAATTGCAACTCAACAATTCAACGAAATTGGTTGGATTGGTGGAGGTTGCTGCCTGTTAAGTTTAATTTTCAACAGTATATATATTTTTTTAACAAAATAAATATGCAAATTAATTATTTCTATTTTTCAAGAATTGACAAAAGCTGCTAAAGAATCAAGTCGTTCATGAGCAATTCAAGAGCTCAACTTTGTAAAAATTTGTCCAAACTCATTCGCTTATTAAATAAACAAGCCCTTGTTAAGTTTCAGACTCAATTTATAAACAAGCCTAGCCTACTACTCATGAGCAACTTGATTATAGGTTCAACTGGTCTTGTAGACACACCACTTTGTCTGGGGGCTTATATATATATAACAAAAACTGAGTAATTTTTCTTTATGAGAAAATATAGAGAATTTTTCTTTACATTGAAAGAATAAAAATAAAATTAAAAAAAGGGGGTAGCACAAGATCCAGTGGGCCGACAATTACAGACCTGCAAACATAAATGGAGAATGGAATTAGACATGTGATGCATAATTAACACATGAACAAAATATAAGTTCAATGCAAGCATAATTCAAACAATCAATTTAAATGGGATTGATTAGTTAAATACAATGAGAATTGATTGAACTGGATTCCCTAAACCTATAAATAGAGGCCTTCTAGAAAGTGAGAGATAGACACAGATGGTCATACATATAATACAAATCCTTGTTCAATTTTTAATTTTTGTAATTAATATTTAAATTCAAATAATTTTTTTTAGAATTTCGACTAAATTTTGATTTTGACCATTGACCCAAATCCAATCAATTGACTCTAATCTAGCCCATTGACTCAAATTCCAACCATTGACCTTAATCCAACCCATTGACCCAAAGACTCGAAAACCTAGGTCCATTGACCTTTGACCCAAAGAACTAGGTTCATTGACCTCTAACCTTGACCCATAGCCTCATTTAGGTTTGGAATAGACCAATCTAGATTACAAACCTAAGTTAGAGTTAAGCCCGATCCAGAATACAACTGAGCCCAAAGCCCAATCTATAGTTTAGCCCAATTCAGAATACAATTAAGCCAAACCCAATTAATATAAGCAAACCTTCAGCCCAAAATCAAACCAATCCTAGATTTAGGTAAATGAGTCAAATTCAAAATTCAGTATAAATTCTATAAAAAAAATATATTTGAATTTAAATATTAATTACAAAAATTAAAATTCAACATGGATTTGTCAACTCAAACCTTACTTACCTTTGCTTTTGAGTTCTTCACTCGGCAATTATTTCTTCTTCTTGCCTAAGTTTCTTGAATTCCCTTTTACCAATGTTTCACCTTCTGCAATTCAAGCCTTTGGTTCCTTTTGTTTTCTCTCAATTCTAAGTCTTCACTCTGTAGTTTCTCCTAGCCTCCTGAATTTCTTCTATTGCAACTAGCCCTTCGAGTCTTCAATCTTACTTGATTTCTCAGTCAACTCAATCTCTTAACAAATCCAAACTCTCAATTTCCTAACTCTCGCTCTTAATTATTGGAATGACCATCTGTGTCTGTCTCTCACCTTTAGAAGACCTCTATTTATAGGCTTGGGGAATCTAATTCAATCAAATGTCATTGTATTTAATTGATCAATCCCATTTAAACTGATTGCTTGAACTATGATTGCACTGAACTTACATTTTGCTCACATGTCAATTGTGATTGCACTGAACTTACATTTTGCTCACATGTCAATTGTGCATCACATGTCCAATTTCATTCTCCATTTATGTATACAGGTATGTGACTGTCGGCCCAATGGATCTTCTGTTGCCCCTATTTTTTTTTTTTTTTTTAGTTCATTTTTCTTCTTTCAATATAAAGAAAAATTTCCTATATTTTTCTTTTCTTGTATTTTCTCATAAATAAATATTACTCAATTTTTGTTATACAAGCCCCTAGACAAAATAGGGTGTCTACATGTATTATTTTGTAATTTTACTATTTTAATCATATTTCTATAATATTTTGATTTAAAGATGAAAATGATCATTTTTAATAAAAAAAATTTTTTTATTTTTTCCGGTTTCTAATTTTTAATTTATATTTTTAATTTAAGATTTTTGTTTCTGATTTTTGCTTTTCTAATTTTTAACAACCATATAAACAACCCTAAAATATTATACTACTATAAAAAACCAAAAGCTTTTTCAAAATGTGGCAACATTGCCTCCATTAGGCACACATATATCCATTCATATATGATCCTATGTCTAAGCAAGCATATGGTCGGGTGGTAAGGGCGAGCCTTAGAACATGCTAGTAACCCCAGTAGTCCGAGTTCAATTTCTGCCGCTTGCACTGCACATTCATGATTTATTTCCTGCATGTTAGCTGTGAGCATGATTGGCATAGGCAACACATTAGTCATGGCAAAAAAATACCTGTTGTTAATCCGAAAAAAAGTAATCTTATGTCTGCATTTGTGGGTATCATGAAACATACAAATCTATATTTCTTATTTTTTAAAGCACATATTGTCTTAAAAAATTATTATAATAAAAATTAGAAAACAGAAAGACGTCTTAGATTCGATTTTTTACTAGATCATTTTTAAATTATTCCGAAATTTAATAAGGTGCTATGCATCTGAAAGGCTCCAACTGTCTTGATTTCCTATCATAAAAAAACAAAAACAAAAACAAATCGATCAGAAATAATACGAAACTCTCCCTCCAATTCTTTCTTCGCGACCAAAAATGAAAAACCAAATATAAAAGGCTTTCTTCAAATATTAACTCACCTCTCAGTAGTGAAAGACAGTGACGAAGTACTCTAGAATGGCATCTCCATTTGTCGTGTTCAGGTAACTCGTCCTGACCTTCGCAAACCCTCTAGCCATCCTCAACTTCCCCCGTCCGCCGACCACAGCCAGCTCCCGGAGGTTCGGTTCCGTGATCGGATTCCGGGAGAACACGCTGATGGAGCTGCCGTTAAGCCAGCCGGTGGTGAACCCGAAGTCGACGTACATGACCAGCGAGAGCGTGTCGCGGCCGGAAGAGAGGTACATGCCTTGGGCGTTCCCGACGACCTTGGAGGTGGCCTCGGGGCCTTCCGTGAGGGGATCGTTGATGGCGTAGAAGTGGCCGAACGGCGTCGGATTGGCCTCTTCGCCTCCGCGGGTGGTGTTGGCGGGGCGGGCCACCTCCACCGCGCCGGGGTTGGCGCCGCTGAGAATGTCGTGGAGGAAGAAGTGGAGATGAGTGATCTTCTCTGTCATTGGTTTGCGGGGAGCGCTTCTGGTGTAGTATTCACATTGCACCGGCGAAATAATGCCGTTGCCGGAAAAACACATTACTAAGAAAACACACACCAAGACAATAATTCTTCCTGCTTCCATTTCTTTTTTCTTCTCAGGTAATTAACACTGCTCTGGTAAAAGAAGATTTCAACTTATACACGCATATACAGGGAGATTTTGTCAAGGCTTTAAGAATAAAAATTAAGTGTCGAGAACGTTATCTTAAAAATGTTAAGCATTAAATAATAATAATTTGAAATTATTAAAGGAGAGGGTTATTTTTATAGCAACAATTTTAAATTGCTTTCTTGGGCTGTATTAATTTAAAAAATTATAAATTTCAGATCACAGGTATAAAGCTGGGATGGTGATGGATGGGGGTTCAATCACTTGCTGTGATTGAATTCAGTGAGAAATTACACTCAATCGCAACAATAAAATCTAAAAATTACATAGGAGAATTCAAAATACAAAATCTATGTATTCTCATTGGTTAATGTTTCTCTCTATACAACATATTACATTACACACACACACCTATTTATAGTAAAACATGTGAAGCTTATAATCTACGATAGTGAGTTGGTCAGTAAGATTGGTGCCGATTCCAACTCAAATTCAATAGAGATGGGCTGCTGGCCATTTGTAGTCAAGTTTAATTTTCAACATATGAAAGCATGAACGCCTGCATGAGTGGGACAACAAGTTATATAAAAAATTACCCTCAAATATTGTTTATGTCTTCTAAAATAATAATTGGGTCATCTTAAATATGTTAGATTTTTAATTTTTTTTTTCAAATTATTAGGATTACTTTTTAACAATAATTTTATTTTACATTATTTTTATAATAAGGTGAACAAGCAATGTAGAGCAACTTAAGGCTTTGTTCCTTTTTTTAATGAAAAGGAAAAAAAGAAACTGGGAAGGAGGTTTTAACAAGAAAGTTGAAAAGTAAAATTTTAGATTTCCTTTTTTATGAATTTTTCCTTCTAAAAATATTCACAAAACTTTTACAATTCATTGAATTAAGAATTTTGTTTAGAAAAAGAAAATAAATAAAAAATTATTTTTCATTTAATTTTCCTTTTATTAATACTATTAAAAATAAAAGTTTGTTTGAATGTAGTTAAAAAATTTTAAAAATTAAATATTAATGTGTAAAATTAAAATTTTATAAATGAATTTGGTATATTTTTTATTTTCTTTCACACTCTTTAATAACTAAACATGAAAATATGGATTTTATCATATTTTTCTTTCCCTTTTTAAATATTTTTCAAAGCTCCAATCATGACCTTAGAGTCTATTTGGATCAAGGATTTGGCTGGGAAAAGAAAAGTGAAGGAAAATGAGAAAGAAACTCAATTTCCATTATATATATATATATATACCAAAAGTTGTAAATTTATTCTAATATGATTAAAAATTAAGAAAAATTAAACATTAATATTGTATCAAATTAAATTTTTATTTATTGAATTGATGTAATTTTTATTTTCTTTCTCACTTTTCTCGATAATCAAATATTGATTCCTTTTATGTTTTGCTTTCCCTTTTTTTTTGTTGGTATTTTCAAGTTCTAAACATGTCATTAAAGTTTATGAAATTGAATCTTTTAAAAAGTTAAAACTAAATTTTTAAAAACAAATTACTCTATCTTATGTTGTCCATGATTATTAAAATATTACAAAATTAAAAACATATTAATTACATTTCTTGAGAAGGCATCTAATTTAGTTATTTTAAATATTTTTAGATGCCTTATAATTTTTTTTTACTATAAAAGCTACAAGCACTTGGTAAGAAATGCATTGTCTTAAATGTTTAAAATGACTAAAAATGATATTTTATTTTAATCAATATAACTAATATGTGAATAATTATTTAATTATTAAAAAACTAAAGATGCCCATAGAATAAAATAGCCCTTCAAAAATTAATTTTTTAACTTTACAAAATTGCAAATCATGGTTTTATTTTATTTTTTTTTTGTTAGACAGATAAAAGTTAGCTTTTTAGAATAATTTTTTTCACTAGCTCTTTTTTTGAATGAATTTTTTCATCATCCAAGGCCAAACTATGAAGATAAGGCCAAAATAGGTTGGTGAAGAGTAATTACATATCATCAAGTCATTGTGCTCTTTTAAGGTAAGTCAACAAATTTAATTTTTAGCAAACCCAAGTTTTCAAAAAGGAAACATCGATTTGTTCCAATTTTTTATTTATTAAACTTGATTATTGGTTATAATTAATTTGTGTCAACGTATATATAAATGCAAATTCTTCAATCTTTGAATGTCTTCATATGTTTGTGAGATGGTTAAGAATTTCAAAATTTGAGTTTAGACTTAAGAGCACTAAAGTCACCACGTCAATTGTGGAAAGAACTTAAAATTTGTTATGAGAGATATTGTGAAGTCATTATGAACATCGACAGATGGAGAGACCTAACAAGAACAATTTTAGACTATTTTTTGTAAACATTAGTTATTGTCAACCAAATAAGAGCTAATGGTAAAGAAATAAAGGGTGTTCATGGTATTTTGATTATAGTAAATATTTTTTCTTGTCAATGGTGCGATCCCAAGTAAATCATGATCATCAAGTAAATTGTATTTACATGCACCAAAATAAAAATGCATCTTTTCTTGTCACAAATAAAATTTACATCAACAGAGAATAATTAAATATAAATTGGGTTTCATTTTTTTTCTGAAATAATTATATTATTCCAACTAGTAATCATTATCTTAAATTTTATACAGAAGTCACATTAATCAGCATTCAAAATAACATTTATTTCCTCAAAAGCAATTCAAAAAATATGCTAGTATATAATTATAATTTATTAACAGATTAATAACATTTATTTCTAACTTGAATGTCTTACCTTTTTTAATGTGCATCAAATTGAAATAATGATACATTAATGAATACTAATGCAGCAAAGTGAGCCAGCGGGGACCATGGATGGTAATGGAGATGTGTCTCGGAGGTCGGGTTGGCTGAAGATCCAACTGATGCACAGAAGCCGTATCTGCATTTCAGACTTTACTCTGATCAGCGAGACCTGAGGTGCAAAGGACGTTGATCCGTAGGTTTGGTGCCGCACCAAGGGGTCTGAAGGGCTCGTTGGTGGCTGAAATTTCTATGTAATCAAAAATAAAATAAAATAAAAGGGAAAAGTATAAATTAATTTTAAATTCTTGGGACAATTTATAGAGAAAAAGAAATTACAAAAACCAAACTTTAAGCTATTGATAATATAATCAAAACATATAAGCTTCTATTGGGTTTTATTTGGCAAAACAACATTAATACAAAATCTCTTGGAACCCAAACTCATTTTAGATTTTTCAATGATAGGATACTAAAAAATTGACTTAGGTTATGTTTGGTTTGCAAAATACCTATTCTTAGGAATAGATTAGTTTTAATAGGTTAATTATAATTAGTTGTACAAGAAATTATATTGTTACTATAATGGGTAGTTTGGAACAAAGATTTTACTTGAAAAAATGAAATGAAAGGAAAATATGAAGAAAAATTATTTTTTAGTATATTTTCTCTTTATATCAAATATCAACTAAAAAATAAGTATTTTAATATGATTAAAACTTAAGAAAAACTATTAACGATGTGTAAAATTAAAATTAAAATTTTGTTCGTTGATTTGATTTTTTTTTACTTTTTCACTTTCCTTGATGATCAAATATGAAAAAATGGAATCATTCTTATTTTATTTTCTTCTCCAATATTTTTTAAGTTTCAAACAGCCAGTAAAACAAATAATAATGTGAATCATTTTATGAGTCCATATAAGAATAGATAAGGAATAATTATTTTTAAATTTTATTGTGAGGATGTTTATTTCTTTCTTATGACATGCTGATTGAAATAATTAGGAATATATAAATAATAAATATTTTCTTGATTCTTAAAAAAATAATTTTTATTTTATTTTATTTTAATCTATTTCAATAAATAAATATTTCATCCAAACAAGCCATTAATTTTGAAAAAAGACCTTGAGGAAGGCCGAGGTGGAGCATAGAGCTTCTCACATCTGCATTTAAGGACATCAACCAATTGAGCCAACCGCTCAACGGCCAAGTATTATGGTTAGGAATCCAAAGGATCATGTCTACATTGAAAGTTGCAGTGAAGTGGCTACATAAAGGGGTGAAAGGTAATGGCATAAGTGCGGTAGGGAAAAGGGTTGGTTTGTCTGCTATAGTCTTCTTCCTATGGCACTTCAGGAACAAGATGAGGTTTGAAAAAAAGAATATTAACCCGGAGGAGATAATTGAAGTAATCCAAAAACACATTTTTAGAATTGTATTTGACAAGTTTGACTTACACACTCTTGACCTCTAGTGTATTTGACAGGAATAGCCTTATCCCCTTTGTATTGATATTAGACTGATGAGTAGTATATGAAATGGCCTTGTGCCCTTGGGTATGCCCAGGTTTTGATGTAATGTAGATTGCTGATGTTTTGTTGGATGGGGAACAATGCCCCAATACGGTGTATGTTCTATATGTTTATACATATTTCATTTTGATCAATACAATTACCCTTTACCAATCAAAAAAAGTATTAGGGTTAGGAAAAATTTTATCTTCTCTTGCAATTTTGTCTCTCATTCTTTTTTGTTTTTGCCCAAATGAAAGGGCTAGAACATGCGTGTGAGCAATTCACGTGGGAAGAAAGAGAGTTGTGCACGTGTGAGAATGTACAAAAAGGAGAGAGTTGGGCTTGAGTGGGTTAGGGGCTTAATTAAGTGCCCAAATTGGCCTCCAGTTGATGCCTAAGCCCCTACTGGGTTCAAATTAAAATGCGAGTCCACTTTGTGCTTTATGTTGAAGAATGGGCCCACCATGGGCTTTGAATTAGCACACAAGCCCAAGTTGAACTTGAATTAAGGATGGGCCTCATTTTGATGTATATATGAGGGTGTGAAGACACATTGAAATTTTGTTTTTTTTTTTTTAAATAGTTTTGTACACGTGCATTGCACATGATCTGATTTTTTCAAGTTTGATATTTTAAATTTTATAACCCTCGTGTGGATGATTATTATGGAAACATATATATACAATTGTTAATACAATTTCAAAGTAAATAGGAGCAAAGAAATAATAAAAAAAAAAATTATACACACAAACACACAGATACACACATATATAATTTGTGTGTATGAGAAGTATAAAGGAAAGAACCGTCCACGGAGTAATAAAAATGTTTTTCTCTGAAATCGTCAATGGGCCATGCAATAATCGTTGACGATTTTTTGGTAAACTACATGATTTCCTTTATAAGAATGGGGTATAGGTGCAGGATATTAGAGCGTAAAATTTATCTTTGTCATGCACCTTTTTGGGTAAAAAAAATGGGGATAATTATTACATTGACTCACCTATAAAACAACATTTTTCTCCTTTAATTCAAGAACAATAAAGATATTACATCTTATTAGATGATATCACAAATTGCTCCACCCAATAATTCTTAGGTACAACTCATTTTGGAAAGTTGCATTTTGAAAGTTAAAATTATTTTTGTAAAATCATAATCTTGGAATTGCAAAAATTAAAGCCTTGGATAGTGCATTTGAGATTAGAAAAATAGAAGGCTTGTAAAGTTTTGATCACCAACACTGTTTACTCTTTTGAAGTTCAAACTTTTTTTTTTATATCCCTAATATTTGATTCAATTGATATCATAATTTTATGTTTACAAATATAAATACAACAAAAAGCAAGGAAATTATATTCTTCTTCCTAAGTTTATTGATTAGTGAAATTGAGGTGCAAAATAGAACACTACAAGAAGATAAGTAGAGATTAATAATAATATGATCTTCACAAGAAATGGCTTTTTCCTATAAACCTAGAAACTGCAATATAGTATGAATGTCCTTCCATGAAATTTTATATATATATATATATATATATATATATGTTCATTTTCCATAAAAAGAATCATGAAACCTAAATTTAAAATGGAAATTGTAAATTTGACCCCTCTATAGAATTACTTTGTTTAGTAAGAGACCCAATGTGTTAGTATGATCCCATCATTTAAGTCCTATTAATTTTGTCACAACGTCTTGAAGAAAAGGTCCAGAATGGTGAGAAATAATACTATTGAAAGTTTGATGGAGTCACCACTAACTTGCTATTTTCCTAGGTGCGGTTTGTTCACCTGATTACCACTCGTTAATTGGTTTCTAAACTAATTCTGAAATAGAGTGCTAAAAGAAACTGAGACTTAAGCAAGAAATGAGAATACTTTTTTTTATTCCATGCACAAATACAAAGTTATACATTTTATATTTATAACCAGAGAAAGAAGGAAGAAACAGAAGAAGAAAGAAGAAACAAGAAAAACAAAATACCAAAAAATAAAACTAACAAACTAACTAAACTAACTATGGTGTTGTAATAGTCTCCCTCACGATGATGTGTAGATATTATGCACATTCATCTTGGATAAAAGAACTTCAAAAACCTTAACCTAGAGGCTTGGTCATTAAATCTACAACCTGATAAGCAGAAGAGACATGTAGAGTGGTAATAAGACCCTCTTGTAATTTCTCTCGAACTAAATGGCAACCAATTTCAATATGTTTAGTACGTTCATGGTAGATTGGATTGGCTGCTATGTGAAGAGCTACTTGGTTATCACAGAATAAGAGACCTGGCTTATGATGTTGGTGATGCAAGTCAACAAGTAAAGCTTTCATCCAGATAATTTCGCAAACTGTGAATGTCATGGATCTATATTCAGCCTCCGTTGAAGATCGTGATATCGTGTGTTGCTTCTTAGATTTCCATGATACAAGAAAATCCCCAATAAAAATGCAATAACCACTTATTGATCTGCGAGTATCAAGATAGCTTGCTCAATCTGAATATGAAAAAGCTTTAATATGAACCTTTGATGAAGAAGGAAAAAAATAAACCTTGTCCAGAAGCAGATTTGAGATATCTCAAAATTCTCATAGCAGCTTGTAAATGGGGCATTCGAGGGTTATCTAGGAATTGACTAAGATGATTGATAGCAAAGGTAATGTCAGGATTGGTGTGAGTTAAATACAATAATCTACCAACGAGTCTTCTATAAGCAGAAACAACATCTACTAATTCACCATCATCTTTAGATAACTTTGTATGAGTATCCATAGGAAATAAAAATGATTTAGCAGCAAATAAACTAGACTCTGAAATGAGCTCCAAGCAATATTTTCTTTGAGATAAAGAAATACCCTTCTGTGATCGAGCTATCTCCATACCAAGAAAAAATTTCACAGGCCCCAAATCCTTCAACTTGAACTCAGTACTTAGAGAACTTTTAACATTCTCAAGAGCAGTTGTATCACTACCAGCAAGAAGGATATCATCTACATAAAGCAACAAGACAACAAAAGAACTTCCTTCTTGCTTGGTAAACAAGGAATAATCAGCCTTTGATTGTGAAAAGCCCATTCTAAACAACACAGAAGTAAATTTTGAATTCCAATTGTCTTGAAGCTTGCTTCAAACCATATAAAGATCTTTGCAATTTACATACTCTTTTGTCCCCATTGTTGAGATAACCAGGAGGAGGCTTCATAAAAACTTCCTCATCTAATTCCCCATATAGGAAAGCATTATTAACCTCTAGATGAAATATATGCCAATCATATATTGTAGCAAGTGATAAAACACACCTCACAGTGACCATATTTGGAATAGGTGAGAAAGTATCAAAATAATCTAAGCCTTCCATTTGAGTATAACCTTTGGCAACAAGTCTTGCCTAGTGTCTCTCTATTGAACCATCAGAATTGTATTTAGTTTTATATACCCGCTTACAACCTATAGGAGTATTATTAGGTGGCAGTGTAGTGAGAACCCAAGTGTGATTCATTTCTAAAGCTGATAATTCTACAAACATAGCAACTCTCCAATGAGCATGTTGGACAGCTTGGTGATAAAATGAAGGATCGAAATCAGAAGAAATAGCAATAGAAAATGTTCTATGTGATTCAGATAATTTGGAGTAAGAAAGCGCATCATATATGCTATGTTTATTACCTAAAGTAGTAGTAGGATCCTTGGTAGATGATTAAGAAGTAGAAGTAGCTAAGTTGCAATGATAGGATTGCAGATAACCCGGCATTCTATGTTGTCGAGTTGATTTTCTCAATGGTAGAAATTGATTTGCATCATGTAAAGGTAAATCTGTATTAGGTGGAACAATTGGAACGGGAGAAGAAATTACTGATTGCCATGGTTCAAGATGGATTATAATCTCACTATAATCTGAAACTAGTTTAGGAAGAACTAAAGAACTCTCTGAAGTCTTATTTGACCGAGAAGAAATTTCATGTTCAAAATTCTTATTGAAGCCGTATGCAAAAGGAAATATTGATTCATGAAATATGACATTTCTAGAAACAAAGAAAGTTTCTGTTCCAAATCATAAATTTTGTAGCCCTTTATACCAAATGGATAACCTATAAACATACATTTTCTTGCCCTTGGAGAAAATTTTGATCTGTTTTTGGCAAGGGTTGATGCATAACATAAGCACCCAAATACTTTTAAATGATTATATGCTAGAACTGAATTGTATAAAATTTCATGGGGAGATTTGTTATTCAAAATGAAAGATGGACTTCTATTAATAAGATATGTTGCAGCAAGTATACACTCTCCCCAGAAAATTAAAGGCGTGTTTGATTGAAAATTAAAGGCATGTTTGAATGAAATTTTAAAGGTCTTGCTACATTTAATATATGCTGATGTTTTCTCTCAACTATAGAATTTCGTTGAGGGGTTTCTACGCATGATACTTGATGCAAAATTCCTTTTGAATTAAAAAAATTTATCATTTTGAATTCTAAACCATTGGTAGATCTTACACATTTAATTTTTGTCTCAAATTGTGTTTCAACCTGATTGTAAAAGGCAATAAAAATATTTTGAACTTCATATTTCGTTTTCATTAAGTAGATCTAGGTAAATCTAGAATGATCATCCACTAAGGTAAGAAAGTATCTAAAACCATTATTAGTTGGAATAGAAAAAGACCCCCATATATCAACATGCACAATATTGAAAGGAAAATTTTTATTATATGAATGAATCTCAAAAGGAAGCCTTTTTTGTTTGGCTAGAGGACAAATTGTACAATGATCATCAAGTTTGTCTTAAAAACTAATATCTGATACATTTCTTGAAATAAAAAACAATCGAGACATAGAAGGATGTCCTAATCTACTGTGCCAGATTTTGGAATTTGTGACAGAATTCACAATGTTTGATTTTGGTGAAAACTCAACAACATGAACCCCTGATTGTTGTAATATGTATAACCCAACAGATTTCCTAGCAATCCCAATCATCCTCCATGGGGTAAATTCATGAATAAAACAAACATCAGGTAAGAAAATAACAATGCATGTCTAAGATGAAACAAGCTTGCTAACCGAAAGCAAATTATATAAGAAAGATGGTACACAAAGTACATCTTTGAGAATTAAATTTTCAGATAATTTGACTGTGCCAAGTTAAGTGACTGGTACAGTATTTCCATTTGGAAGTATAACAGTAGTGTTTAAAGATTTTTTTAATGGAAGTACAAATATCAATGGAATTAACAATGTGATTTGTAGCACCAGTATCTACAATCTAATGATTCTGAGATATTCATGAAGATACTGAACAACTTGAAGAAAAACTTGAAAGTATCATACCTTGGGTGTTTTGTGAAGTAATATTAGAAACAACATTGGCTTCTTGATGATGGATGGTCTCATTAGACTGTGAGTGGATTAAGGCTAACAATCACTGACAATCCTCTTGAGAGAAAGGCAATTTATTATGAGATTCAAAGGTTGTATCAGTAGGTTGGCTTGTGACTTGGTTAATTAATGGATACTTTCATTCCTAATGATAATTGAATTTAAAACCTAGAGGATAGCCATGTATTTTGTAGCACTTATCAACCGTATGATTGTTCAATCCACAATGAGTGCAAAATAATTTGGCTCTCCTCTGTTGCTAATTTCCAGGAACAAATTTGTGGCCTGATAAATTTGATTCTTGCACTTTACTCATGAAAGCAATAGTTTCAATTGCCCCAGTTTTGCAAATTTCTCTTTGTTTCTCTTCTTGAACCATTAAAGAAAAGACTTTGTTTATCTCTGGTAAAGGTTCCATCATTAGAATCTGCCCTCTAACATGAGAAAAATCTTCATTCAATCCCATCAAGAATTGAATAACATGTTGTTTATTTTAATACTTCATGAACTCCCGAATGGCATCACAAGTACAGGTTCTTAGAACACCACAAGAGCAAGTGGGAATTTGATTATAATCAGCCAATTCATCTCACAAAGACTTGAATTTTGTATAGTAAGCTCTTACCGACATATCTTCTTGAGTTTGTATTGATAAATCTTTCCAAAGTTGGAAAATTCTTGGCCCATTTCCTTGTGTAAACATGTTCTTGAGATGTTGCCGCATATCCTTGGTTGTTCTGGAGCAAATGATGCTGGCTCTAATTTATCTTGACACTGAGCTGATGATCCAGGAAGACACCATATTATTTCATCTTTCCCACAGAGCAATCGAAGCATCTATTGTAGATAGTTGAGTTATTGTACCATTCAAGAACCCAGTTTTATTTTTTGCCTTCAAAGTCATCATCATGGATCTGCTCAGTGTATGATAGTTCTCCCCAGTGAGGATATTTGAAACTAACATTGTACCTAGTGAATCACCACTCTGCAAGTGGTATGGATTATTTTCCTCAATCGTATTATTCATTAAAATAGAAGAAGTGGACATGGCAGTGGCCCTTTTCAATTTTCTTACTCTGATACCATGAAACAGAGTGCTAAAAGAAATTGAGACTTAAGCAAGAAATGAGAATACTTCTTATTCCACGCATAAATACAAAGCTATACATTCTGCATTTATAACCAAAGAAAGAAGGAAGAAGGAAAAACATAAGAAGAAAGAAGTAACAAGAAAAATAAAATACCAAAAAATAAAACTAACAAACCAACTATGGTGTTGTAGTAAATTCTAAGGACAAGAAACCATTAATCTCGATCTGCATTTACCAGATTTGCGATCAGGCATTTGGTTATGCGAGGGGAAGGTACTAGGACCCCCTACATACCCATTTCATGAGCGATACCTAATTAGTCATGAATTATTTCTGAACAGAATCTAATGGTCTATAATTAACTACTTAAAAAGTAAATAAATATTAAAACCTTAAAAGAAAATATGAAATAATATGTGATTTAGAATTGTCTAATAAAACCCTTAAATGATGGGATCTTATTAGATTAACCTCCCTCAGAACTAATATAGGTAATGTCTGACATACCTTTCTACCCTTTATTTAATTATTGGTACACACATACAAAAAATTATATATATATATATATATATATATATATATATATATATATATATATCAAAAAAATTCAACAAATTTAATCAAAAAGAATCTTTAAAACATTCCCACATTTTTCTAAAAGATTTATAAAAATTTCTAAAAAATTTCTAACATTTTTATACAATTTTCTAAGATTTTTAAAGACTTTTTCCTTCATTTTTTATATTTTTATTTTTCAATTTCTTGTTATTCAGATCAAAATAACATAAATAATTTTTTTCATTTTTTCTGATTTTTAATATTTTTCCTAATTTTTTTTTTTACTATTTTTTTTTCATTTTTACAAAAACTAAAAATAAAAATTAATCTTAATTATAAATAAATGGACCAGCAGTTCAGGTAGGTCAGACTAATTCAATCAATCTAAATCGGGTCCACTAATTACAAGATGTTATATTAATGTTTAAACAAGAAATAGGTTGGACCACCTCACCAAGTCAAGTTCTAGATAACCAATCATATCCTTATATTTTTGATGATTTTGAATTAATAACTATAAATTAAATTCTAAATAAGGAAACAATCCCCTTACTGAATAATATCAAATCCCCCACATTTACCCACTTTCCTAATTCGTGTATTATTTACAATGATACTTGCGATTGGGATTTTAACACTCCCCCTCAAGTTGGATCATAAATATTAATTATCTTCAACTTGCTAATGAGATCATCAAAGTTCTGTCGTCTCGACCCTTTAGTGAAAATATTTGCAGTTTGTTCCATGGTAGGTACATAAGTCATACAGATAATCCCTTCTTCAATTTTCTCTTTGATGAAGTGTCTGTCCTGTCGTGTTGAACTGGATTGAGAGAGATGTTGATAGTTGCCTTATTGTCACTATAGAGTTTCATAGGAAAGTTCACCAAGACCTGTAATTCTTCCAAGAGTTTTCGTAACCATAGTCCGTCACATATCCCTTAAGCGACTACCCTGAATTCAGCTTTAGCACTACTACGAGCCACCACATTCTGTTTTTTGCTTCTCCAAGTTACCAGATTTCCCCAGACGAATGTATAATAACCTATGGTGGACCTTCTTCTATCTTCCACTGATCCTGCCCAATCTGCATCAATAAAGACCTATACTTCCTTGCTTTCACATTTCTTAAAGAAGAGTCCTCTTCTCGGGGATCCCTTAAGATATCTAAGGATCTTGTACACAACATCTAAGTGGGCTTCTTTTGGTGAATGCATGTGTTGACTTACTACACTGACTGCAAATGCAATATCTGGTCTAGTATGTGATAGGTAGATTAACTTGCCAACCAATCTCTGATACCTCTCCTTTTAAACTGGTATTCCACAGTCTTCAACTCTTTTTACCGCTTCCATCAAGGTTTCGTTGGGTTTGCATCCCAGCATGCTAGTTTCAATTAGGAGATCAGTAATATACTTTCGCTGAGAAACACTAATTCCCTTTTTCGTTCTCGCCACTTTCATGCCCAAAAAATACCGCATTTGTCCCAAGTCTTTAACTTCAAATTCAGCAGTCAAAACTTTCTTCAATCTCTCCATCTCTACCGTATCATTACCAGTAAGGATTATATCATCAACATACACTATTAGAATTGTTCTCTTACCTCTTTTAGACTGTTGGAAGAACAGTGTATGATCTGATTGCCCTTGTCGATAACCTTGATTCTTTATTACTTTTGTGAATCTATCAAACCATGCTTTGGGAGATTGTTTGAGTCCATACAAGGACTTCTTGATTTTACATACTCTGTTTTTTTCACCTTTCCCACTGAATCCTGGTGATATAGTCATGTATACTTCTTCTTCTAACTCTCTATTTAAAAAGGCATTTTTAATATCAAGTTGTTGTAGTGTCCAATCTAAGTTGGTTGCCAAGGACAAGAGAACTCGAATTGTGTTTAAGTTTGCCACTGGTGCAAATGTCTCCGTATAGTCAATGTCATAAGTCTGTGTAAAACCTTTTGCAACAAGTCTGACTTTATATCTTTTAACCGTTCCATCAAATTTATATTTCACTGTGAAGACCCATTTACAATCCACTGGCTTTTTCCCTTTCGGTAGATTTGTCAACTCCCAAGTTCCATTTTTTTCTAGGGCTCGCATTTCTTGCATGACTGCCTCTCTCCATTTAGGTATTTCTAGAGCTTCCTAAATGTTCTTTGGCATTTTGATCCTGTCAAGGTTAGAGACAAACGCACGATATCCTGTAGGCAAGCTTTTATAAGACATGTATTTAGACCAAAGGTATTGAGTACATGACCTAGTTTGTTTTCTGATTGCAATAGGTAAATTGATATCATCAGGTACCGAATTATCAAAAGAAAGCTCAATTACCAGATCGAGATTGGGCGTGTGCTTATGGTTACTCGGAGCCATCACCGGTTCCAACGCTCTTGGTGCCTCAGGTATGAGATTCTCCCTGTTCATTGTTTTCGGCTTTCTTGAGTAAACAAGTATGTCTGCCTTGTTTTGCTCTCCTGTATCTCCCCCTGAGGTTAAGTGTTCTGTTGTGTTTGGCAGGTCAGGAAGTAATGCAATGGAAGGCTTGATAGATGGGTCAGGGAATGAAGCAACAGGAGGCTCAATAGGTGGTACTAATTCAAATGACGCAGATTCAGTGGTAAAGAGGTCAAAGAACCGATCTTCACTCCATTTCTCCCCCTGAAGAGAGGGCTTTGAGAAATAAGGAGTGGTTTCAAAGAAAGTAACATCAAGACTAACAAATAGTCTTTTTAAGACCGGATCATAGCATTTGTAGCCTTTTTGGGTAGGAGAATAACCAAGGAAGACACATTTAATGGCACGAGGATTCAATTTATCTTGGTGGTGTGCATGAACATAAACAAAAGCTGTACAACCAAAGATTTTTAGTGGGAGACTGGAAGGGAGTCGAGAGGTTGGAAAGTGTTCTTGGAATTTCTAAAGAGGGGTGACAAAGGAAAGTACTCGACTCGGCATTCAATTAATAAGATGTGTCGCTGTTAAGATGGCATTGCCCCAAAAATAATGTTTCATATTGGTAGTGAACATTAATGTCCGGGCTACTTCAAGTATATGTCTATTTTTTCGTTCAGCAACCACATTTTGTTAAGGGGTATCCACACAAGAACTCTGATAAACAATCTCATTTTCTTGAAAAAAAGTTCCCAGAATAGTATTAAAATATTTCGTACCATTATCAGTACGTAAAATTTGAATATGAGTTTGGAACTGTATATGAATCATGGAATGAAAACTAATGAAAATGGAATAGACTTCAGTTTTGTCTTTCAGTAAGTAAACTCAACAAAGAGGAGTATGGTCATCAATAAAGGTAACGAACCATTTTGTATTGGTGCGATTGAGGGAACATGAGGGACCCCACAAATCACTGTGAAACATAGTAAATGGGTGAGATGGTTTGTATATGGATGATGGAAAAGAAGTACGATGGTGTTTTGCGAGCTCACACACTTCACATTGAAACTTAGAAGACATTTTATTTGAACAAATAGAAGGAAACAAACATCTTAAATATTGGAAATTGGGATGACAGAACTTTCATGATCTCATTAGCAAGTTGGAGATGATTAATATTTATGATCCAACTTGAGGGGGAGTGTTAAAATCCCAATCCCAAGTTTCATTGTAAATAATACATGTCGCGACGTCCCAGCGGGCGTGTGCCTCGGGCGGCAAGATTAAAAATTTATTTATAATTTTTCAAGAAAAATAAGGAATGTCGGAGTCGCCACTAACCTTTTAGTGTGGTAAGAACACATGATTACTATCCCGTTAGGGGTAGAATAAGTCTACGTTATCAAAACTGGGGTCGGGAGTTCAGTTACGTGAGGGGAAGGTACGAGCACCCCCTACGCGCCCGTTCTTACAAACGGTACCTAATTAATTCGAAATTATCCCTAAGTTAATCTAATAAATCTTTCAAATTACCCTCTATTAGTGGATTTACAAATGTACATGCGGTATAAATAAATAAATAAATAAATAAAATATACAAAAATATATGTACTATATATATTCCCTCAGAACTAGGGTATGTGAAACTCAAAAGCTCCTACCCTCATTAAAATCATAGGAATAAAATTGAAAATAATTTACAAAATACACTCCCAAATTTTGGAAATCTCCTAGGTTTTTTCTAAGTATTAAAATACTAGTTGGGAGATTTTTGGATCTAAAAAAAATTGATTTTTAAGTTTTGAAATATTTTTCTTGACTTTTTCTACTTTTCTGATTTTTACATTTTCTTTCATATTTTGCTGAATTTTGAAATAACAAGAGATAAAAGTGAAAGTCAAATCAAAATATTCTAAGAATTTTCTCCTTATTTTTTATATTTTTTATATTTTTTCATATTTCACCAAAATTTCAAATAACTAAATAGAAAGGGAAAATATACCACTAATACACTACATCATACCACGTAAATATTATATATCCAATAGTAAATTTCTACATGATAATGATACCTTAATAATAAACTACCATAATAAATAATACTTACAATAATACCTTAATAATAAACTATCATATTACTGATGAGAATGATAGACCGAAACCCTAATGTACAATATAACAACAAAGTATTAAACCCTAAATATGAACAAATATACATTGAATAAGCCACAATAACCTCAATAACAAACCCTAAATATGAATATTAAATATAACCAAGATGATAAAGAAAAACCCTAATATGAACGTTAAATTTAACAATCACGATGACCACTTTAAATATGCACATAACACCAAAAATAACTCAAAGTAATTAAGCTTGAATATACATTGATAATGAAAACTCTACATAAAAGATATAAACCTAGATACTAACAAATATTATATAAAAATATCCTCAAATAATATTATATGTCAAAAAATTTACACTTTTGAGACAAGTTAATAAAACTTCTACCATAATAACAAAATAAAGTAAAAACATTAACATGAATACAAACTGTAAAAACATCTGCTCCTTATTTAATGTGCATTATTATATACCATAAAACACTTTAAATTAAAATGAATAAAAAAAATACAATAAAATAGGATAAAATAAAAAATCCTGCACAAACATAAACAATAATTGTTAAATACTATAACTTTAAAAATAATAATATTCAGTGTTTAAAATATATAGCAAACACAATAAAAATCCAAACTTGAATAAATCTATATATATATATACATGTGCTGTGTGTGTGATTATGCTTACAAAGGACTCCTGAGGGAGGGTACCGCCGGCCGTCGGAGCAGAGGTGACCGGAAGGAATGGATTGCCGGAGCAGAGGGTGAGGTTGCAGGAGATTGGTGAGCATGTGGCGGTGCTCACGACGACATCTGAGGGGTTGGATCGCTACTGTGGGTGGCTGGCAGCAAGATGGCCGAAGATGGAGGGTTGGCTCGCCGGAGATGCTAGTCGGAGGGCTGGCTCGTGCTCGGCTGGCTGGCTCGTGCTCGTCTGGCTAGAGGTCTGGCCGGTGGCTGGAGTGTTGCAGCGGTGGCCGGAGATGACTGAGGATGGATCTGGCGTTGCTGCCGGCTCTGCTGCAGAGGCAGCTTCACGGGAGCTGGCGACAGGGTGACCTGCTGGTTCGGGTTCCAGTAGGTTGGCGTGGTGGCTTGCGGCGTGGGCTGGAGCTGTGGTCGCCGGAGGATGTGTGTACGTGAAAGGATAGAGCTACAGCTGGTTGGGCGAGGCTGTTCAGCTGTTCGCAGAGGCGGGGAATAATGGGGGGAAGCCGAGAGAGAGGTAGGTTGAAAGAGAAGAGAGGCAAGGAGAGGAAGAAGATGAAGAAGATGAAGAAGCGGAAGAAGCTGTCCAAGAAAGCTTTTTTTTCTTTTTCTTTTTTTCTCCTTGGCTGCTGTGCTGCGCCCCCCCTTTTCCGTGAAGGCTCCCCAAAACCCTAGCATTTGCCCCCTTTTTCTTATTTTTTATCATTTTATAATAATAATAATAATAATTATTATTATTATTATAATAATCATAACAATAATAATAATAATAGTAAATATAGTAATAATGCTCTTAGTAGTAGTAATAATAATAATAATAATAATAATATCTAAAAATAATAATAATATTAATAATAATAGTAATAATAAAAATAATAATAACAAAGTAATAATAATAATAATATCTAAAAATAATAATAATATTAATAATAATAGTAATAATAAAAATAATAATAACAAAGTAATAATAATAATATAAATAATAATAGTAAAAATAATAATAATAATAATAATAATAATAATAATAATAATAATAATAATAATAATATTGGGCCCGAGCAAAAATAGGGTGTCTACAATACACTAATCAGGAAAGTAGGTAAATGTGGGAGATTTGATATTATTTAGTAAGGGGATTGTTTTCTTGTTTAGAATAGGTAATCGTATTATATATTGGGATGTACATATGAACAATTCTAAGTTACTCTCGCAAGGTGGAAGATTGATTTTATTAAGGCATGTGTTGTCTAGTATGCCTATTCATTTGATGTCTGTTATTAAGGTTTTGCAGGTCACATATTCTCGCATTAACTCTCTTCTTTCTATTTTTTTATGGGAAGAGGTGAAGGATAAAAGGAAGATTCATTGGTGCTCTTAGGGAAAAATTTATAAACCAACCTCAAAAGGGGGTCTAGGCCTGAGAGATCTTAAAGAAGTTCAGAAATCTCTTCTCATGAAATTTGCCTTCAGATTGCTCACCTCTAACAATCTGTGGGCAGGTTTTTTTAAGGCTAAATATTGTAGAAATGATCATTTATTAATAAGGAATGGGAGACCAAATGACTCTCGGTTCTGGAAATCAATTATGGCCACCATTCTAAAAGTTATGGATAATGTTAAAATTTTGCCGAGAGGTGGGAACTCTTCTTTTTGGTTCGACAGGTAGCTATCATTAGACCCGTTATCTGTGAGCACTGAGGATATTTTGAATAAAAAATTGTGTATTAAGGATTGTTGGCTAAATAATAATTGGAACTCTAATTTAGGTCTGAAATTGGTTGGTGCTAATAAAACAAGGAAAATTTTGCACCAGGTGTCGTCGGGTAAAAGTGGGCAGGATATTTTTGTCTAAAAGCCTGCCCCTGACGGTAATTTTTCTACAAAAATGGCTTGGGAGGCAGTGAGGAGTAAAAGTGATAATTTTGTGTGGTATGATTGGTTTTGACATTCTTTATTGCCCAAAAGAATCTCAATGTGTTTATGGAGAGTCTGATTTAGATGTTTGGCTGTAGATGATAGAATTTAGGCCAAAGGAATATCGATGGCTTCGGCTTGTGATTGTTGCGTTCAGAGAAGCCACGAAGACATTGATCATATTCTTTCTTTAGGTGAGGTGCTTTTAGAGGTTTGGTGTCGGTCTAATGTGGCGTTGGGGATTCCTTTCTAACGATCCCTTTCCTGGAAAAAAAAATGGCAATTTGGTTCCATTATGCTCAAAAATTGTCTATTAAAGGTATTTTAATCGGTCTGATTCCGTGTTTGATTACGTGGTACCTCTAGAATCGAAGATGTAAAACGAGAATGGAAGGAATTTATCAAAGTGCATATTAGATATGGAGAAGTGTTTGATTTTGGGTTAGTTTTATTACTGAGAGCACCAATTCTTTTCAAAAATTGAAGAAGTCAGACATTAAGATTATGAATAAGTTTCAAATTAAGCATCAGGGAGTTTGCAACAGGACTGAAAAAATTATTTCGTGAGTTAAACTTCCAGTAGGGTGGATAAAACTTAATTGTGATGGGAATTGTAGGGGCAATCCGAGTACTTCAGAAGGTGGAGGAATTATTTGGGATTGTCATGGCATGATAAAAGCAGCTTTTTCAAGTTATTTTGGCAATGGTACGAATAAAAGTGCGGAATTAAAAGTAATCAGAGAAGGAATTTGTTTGTGCAAACGTTTGTATTATTTTAATGTAATTATTGAAATGACTCGCGAATGGTAGTTGATTGACTTTGGAAAGGTAGATATACTTTGTGGTATCTTCGGAAATTTTGGGAGGAGCTCGTGGCAGAACTAGAAGGAGTGAACATCATGGTGATGCATCAATATAGGAAAGGCAATAGTGCGGCTAATTTTTTTACTAAAGAAGGAGAAATGGGAAACAATGTAATCTACGAAGAACAACCCCTTCTACCACGTTATCTGAAAGGTATTCTTCGGATGGATATGTGAGGTCTCGTTTTCGTTCGTCGTTAGTTCAACTCTAGAGTTTCGTTTGGTGTTGTTTGTTTTGATTTTGGTTGTATTTATGTTTTTATCTTCTTTGTTAGTTATGCTTAGTTTTGTTGTCCTAATTTGGTTGGTTGCTGGTGTAGGTGCCGCCCTCTTTTAGTTAAAAAAAAAAAAAAAAAAAAACTATAAATTAAATTCAATTTTGTTAAAAAGTATACCCAAAAAAAAAAAATCTAAGAATGTGATTAGTTATTTAAAACTTGGCGTAATTAGTAGCTTAACATGATATATTTTCACAAGTTAAAGTAGTTTGGGACCCAAATCATAGTAAAAATAATATAGTTATATTTTAAGATTAAAGATAAAAAAATAAATAAAGAGTGCATGCACTAGATCTAGATTAAAAATAAAGAAAAAGAAACAGTGCATGCACTAGAAAGATTGCGCCACGTCACTTCCCAGATACACGATCTTGGTTGTGTCACATGTGTCGCCTGCTTTCTCTTCTCTATTCTTTCTCCTTCTCCCCCTCTTTCTCTTAGTCCCTCTCTGCTTCTCGCTTTCTCTTCCTCTATGTTTCTCTCACTCTTCGCACGAATCCTTCTCGGTCTCTCACTCTTTCTCTCTCTACTTTCTTCTTTCTCTCGCACACATCTCACTCTCTCTCTCTCTCTCTCTCTCTCACCTTCCTTTTATCTCTCTCTCTCTTTCCTTCTGTTATCACATGATTCATCTCTCTTTCTCTATTCTTTCTCTTTCTTTCTCTTTCTTTCTTTCTAATCTATCTCTAAGTTTCATATTTAGATAATAAGAGCAAAGAAAACATAAAACGATCCTTTTTCTAATTTAGTTTCATCTAATAGTTGAAGTCCACTAATTACAAGATGTTATATTAATGTTTAAACGAGAAATAGGTTAGACCACGTCACAAAGTCAAGTTCTAGATAACCAATCATATCCTTATATTTTCGATGATTTTGAATTAATAACTATAAATTAAATTAAATTTTGTTAAAAAGTATACCCAAAAAAAAAAAATCTATGAAGGTGATTAGTTATTTAAAATTTGGCGTAATTAGTAGCTTATGATATATTTTCATGCTTAGACATGTTAAAGTAGTTTGGGACCCAAATCATAGTAAAAATAATATAGTTATATTTTAATATTAAAGATAAAAAAAAAAAAAATTAAGAGTGCATGCACTAGATCTAGATTAAAAATAAAGAAAAAATAACAGTGCATGCACTAGAGCTAGTCTATACCAATAATTTAAATAAATAAAAAAATTGGCTAGGTATCATCTCTATTTATATGTATATCAAGGGATTTTCCATTTGAAATTTACCTTAAATCACTTTTTTATAATTATTGAAAAATGTTCCCTCTAATTGTTCTATTCTTTTTAAAAAGCAAAACTGCATTATAATAGAAATAATAATACATTTTTATTTTAAAACAAAAATTACATAAAAAATATAGGAACATATATTTTTGATTTGACAGTTACTTTCGATCTCATTTCTATAATTTTAAGGTTCGTTTAACTTTGATTATTTTATTTTTCAAATTATTATAAAAATTTTAGTCTATTTTTAAAATTTTCAAGATTCGTATTGAAAAAGTAAAAAATAAAAAATAAAATATTGTTTAATTTTGCAAAACAGTTTTCATTTTTATTTATAGATTCAAAAATAATTACAGAAGGGCAACTTATTTTACAATATTTTTGAAAATTATATAATATAGTCTTTAGGATTATGAATTTTGGAACTTCAATTTGGATGTATATGAATTTTGAAGAAACATAATGTGTTATCCACATAAATTAAATTTCAAGATCCAATTTCTATGCTCCCATATGTAAAGTAAAAAGTCTGAAATCTATATAATAATTATAAAAAAAAAAATTTCAATATAAATTTAGAAAATTTAAAAATAAGACGAATTTTTTTGTAAATATTTGAAATATTAGAAATATAAAATTAAACTATTTCCACAAGTAAAACAGTAACAAAAATGTTATTATTGCCATTGATTTTGTATAAACGTTGTGAAAAGAAAACATTAGCTAATTTTTTGTAAAATATATCTATCGGGTAAGTTGCATTTGAACATTACACAAATTCGAATAAATTTCATTTATACAAAAATACTAATTTGACATAATAAAATTAAGGAAAATGTTTCCATCCACGTAGTAAGGTACTAATGATCCTACACACCTGCACCCAATGATGCCTCGTCACGTGGGCCCATATGATCACTGCCCAAGACTACAGCGTAGTTGTAAAAGTTAATTAGGCCTTCGCATTATTTTTCATGTAAAATTTAAAGCAAAATTCAAGCGGTCATTTTATTAAATTTTAAGAAAGTACGTCATTATTCATCAAACAGTACTTGAAAACCGCTGGGAATTCAATGAGACACTGTTACATTGTACTCTACGATGGCATCCCCTGTCGTAACATTGATGGAATATGTTTTGGCAATGGCGAGTCCTTGCGCGTACCTAAAAACGCCGCTCCCGCCGACGATGGGCATCTCGCGATATTGGTCGAGCACGGCGTTTCGACCTAGAAGGGCCAAGGTACTCCCGTTGTAGGGCTCATCAGGGAAGTAGAGGTTCATGACCATGAGCAGGGCCGGCACGCTCAACCCAGCTGAGGCATAGAGGCCTTGGGCCCGGCCCACGAGGTTGGAAGATGCGTTGGGCTCCGTTGTCAACGGGTTGTCTACCATGGTTATGGCCCCGAATAGAGGAAGGATTTGGTTGCCGAGGGGCGATGGAACCACCCGCACCGCGCTCCGGTTCGACCCACTCAGGGTGTCATGGAAATAGAAGTGCAGGGTGGTCGTCTTTTGGTCTGGGTCGTACTCGGGCTTTCGGGTTCTGAACCATATTTTATGGTCTTCTTCTTCCTTGGGTTTTGCATCAATGGTTGTCATGTGAACCAGTGGTATGATTATTGAAAGACAGAGGAACAATAATGAAAGGAGAGCTGCATTCGTCCCCATCTCTCTCACTCTCTCTCTAGGTGTTCTTTCTTTGCGTTTTCTTGGAGTTGGGACCTTAGGGATCCGGTTTTTATAAGAGCATGTAGGAGAGGTCAAGGTTCAAAAGATAATTGACCTTTGTTGAATTTGGGGCACTTCATTAACGGGGTTTGTAATATATGTACCCACTCTCACAGACAATGAAATATTGCTAGATCCAACTTTCAAGAACAAATATTAGATGCATTCACTTAGTACATTTAATACCATCTCATACTTTAATTAGAGAACAGAAAATTTCCATTTAATTCTTAGTATCTTTTTGTTAGTGTATTTTAATATTTTTTAATATTATTATTTTATCTTGAAAAAGAAGATGTATATTATTATTTTATCTTGGAAGAATGAAGATGTATCTTCATTCATATATCTCCTAAATGCACAAGGTTATTTAGATGAATGTACCTTGAATCTAGGGTTGTATCTACTTAATATATACATGAAAAATAAATGGTCATTTTGTGCCTATAAATATACCCTTGAAATATTAGCACAACACACCAATTTCTTCTCTTTATTCTTATCATATAATTCTTATCTTGAATTTAGAGAGTTTGGCAAATAAAGAAATTTGTTTTTTTGTGCAACTTTGGACTCCTCTGTTTGTACAAAATTGGAGAGAGTCGTACGATTCAGATCGAATTGTTATATCCTGAAGGAGAGAAGTCTTGAGGAAATCTATTCCATCGATTCGTGGGCTAAGCCAATAAACCACAAAGAACTTGAATCTCCTTAAAGAGAGCGAGATATCCGTGCCTTAACCTATTTGTGAATCGTGATTTTTTTTTTATTTGTAAATTTATCATTTTATATTATTAGTATTTCTAACACTTTTCAATTTTAAATGTTTTAATTCCAAAATACATTGATCATGCCACTATTCTTACGACATGCATGCATTTTCTACTTAATACTATAATTGCGTGGTTGGTACCATTTTTAATTGCATCAATGATCTCTAATATTAGGCCCTAATCATTAACAAGTTTAAAACAGAAATATTAATTGAGAAGTAAGGTGTACTCCCAAGAGGGGGGTGAATTGGGTTTTAAAAAATTTATTATTGTTTGTGACTTTTATACTTTGTTTTTGTAAGCAAAGAAGGAAGAGGAAAAAAAACATGAAAGGACAGCACAACAGAGCTCATTGACGAATGCCCTATTTTTGTCGACGAGTGGATAGCAACGAGTCGTCGACGAAGGTTTTGAAATCGTCGATGAGAAAATACCGAGAGCAGGAAAATTTCAAAGATCTAGACTGGTCGATGAAAGTCTATTCTCGTCGACGAATTATCTTATATGGATCGTCCACAAAGCCCTGTACTTGTCAACAAATGCGCTTGAGCTGCAAGTAGTTTTTCTGAAATTTGAATTTTTGAACGTTGGGTGGTGGGTAAACGGAGGGAAACCTCTGAGGAACTTCTATATATGTTATTCTAGGCATATATTGAAGAGTGAGTGCTCATTTTGGGAAGTGTATTGTATACATTGTGATTTCCATAGTGAAATTTGTGTGTCATTACTTCCGTGGATGTAGGATTTGTCGAACCACGTAAATCTTTTGTAATAACCCCAAAAAAAGATATAGAAGATTAGTGGAGTGATTTCCAAAATTAATTAATTGAATTTAAAAAAAAAAGAAAAATAAATAAGAAAAAAAAATTAAAACTTATTTTTATTTTTATTAATAAAATATATTATTATTATTATTATTATTATTATTATTATTATTATTATTATAATAAATACATTCACTCCTGAAGCTTCTAAAGCTTCAGGAGTCATCTTCATTCAGAAAAAAAAAAAAAAAAATCCTACGCAGCCATGTAATCTCTCTCTCTCTCTCTCTCTCTCGCTCTCTCTCTCTCTCTCTCTCTCTCTCTCTCTCTCTCTCTCCTCTCATTCTCTCTCCTTCTCTCTTTGATTTCATGGTGGATTTTCGCCTAATCGAAAATCAGAAGATACCGCTGGACTTCATTCTCCGCTACCGTCATTTCTACCGGAGCGGTCGGTGGTAGGAGCGGCGTAGACGTATCTCACGGGGTAAGTCAATTTCCCCTTTTTCTTTAATTTCTTGTAAATTATAAGTTCAATCGATGAACAGACACCACCATGGGAATCTAGGGATGATTCTCTACAAGTTTAGCGTGATGAAATTCTCGTGGGGTCGTCGTAAGCAAAACCCCAAATTTGGGGTATGAGGATTATTAAGGAGCTTATTTTTAATTAATTAGTATTAATTTAGAAATGCTAAAATGTTGAGCATTTAGGGTTGAAGTAAAATTTCTGAAATTTAGGGTCCGGGTGAGCGCCGCAGGTATAATTTTAGGACCCGTAGGCAAAATTCAGAAAATTAAGTGGGGCTGTTATTAATTTGAGGTAAATGGAGCATATGGAAGGTTAGATGGATATTACTTTTGAGAAATAGATTAATTAATCTGGAAAAAATGTGAATTTCATTAATTAAGTTTCGGGCGCCAAGGGCGTAGAATCTAGGTGTTAACGAGTCTCTTAGTAAGTAAGGTAAGAGAAATAAATTATAACAGTATTTTTAGAATTACTATTTGAATTAATATGTGAAAATGAGCATATGGTATTTTGTCTGAAAATTATTATGATATAAATATCAGATAAATTGTATGACATTTGAATAATTTTAAATTGTGATATTTTGGAGTGTGAAATATAACGATGAGTAATTTCTGAGAAAATATTGAAATGAGAATTATTGATGTGATTAGTGAAAAATAATGAAATATGGTATTTATATGTGAGTAGAAATGTTTTGCCTGAAAAATGAGATTTTGTGAATTACTGATATTAGAAAATAATGAAATGTGATATTTATTTATGAGTGGAAATTATTTGCATAAGAAATGAATTTGCACAAATTACTAGTATGAGTATTTTGGAAAAATGTGAAAATAAGTGAAATACGATATATATTATTACGAGATGGTGAAATGTGCACAGAAAATGATGAGAATATTTATATTGAACTGAATTACGAAATACTGAAATATGATTGATGAAATGTCAATACTACATAATGATTGTGGGTATGTGGTAGTAAACCCTGTTGGATGGTTATGATATTGAGCACAGTATCGTTACTAGTGGTATTAGTGCAACCACACAGACTCTTGGAGCGTGTGGCGTGATAGTCGACTGAGTCATTTTGTAGGGTTGTGAGCCCCCTGAGTCCGGATTAGGGCTATAGGCCGGCCAGTCATACGATAGACGCGATATGTGATATGATATTTGATCTAACCGGGTCGGCCAAACGCTGTTAGATCCAACCTTCGGGCCGCACAACCTTGACCATGGGAGGAAGCATGGCGTTGATAGAAAGATCCTCAGGGTAGCCATGAGTTACAGACGCAATGTTGGTATTTGATACCGAGGATACTGATGAGCCGGAAAGTAAAATGGAAACAAAAAGTGAAAGAATGATAAAATTGGCTAAAATGATAAATGAAAGAAAGAATGAAAATTGAGAAATAAAGAATGATAAAATTGAGAAATGAAACCGTGTGAATTAATAATATAAATAATTGAGGTAAAGTGAAACTCTCCGCCTGAAGGCTTATTGAGTAAGGTGAGTGCCTTGATAGGTATCAGATGTGGTCATATCTGACTGCATAACGTGTTAGGGTAGAGGGAAGCTACCTGTATGGGCGGGTAACCTTCCCTATTCTCAGGAACTTCGCAGTAAATATGTGTTGGAAATTATTGAATTTAAGAAATGGTTTTAAAGCTTATAAAAGCTTGTATTGTATATCTATATGATTATGAGAATGTGTATATCAGTGTATTTTCTTAGATGGAACGATGGTTTGAAAAGTAAATTATATTATAACTAAACTCATATGGTCACACACTATATGTAAGAACCCAGAAAATAGAAAAATGGATTCCTGCAGATTTCATCGACGAAGCCAGATTTCGTCAACGAAGGCAGTAGACTTTTCGTCGACGAAATTCAGAGGTTCGTCGACGAAGAGAAGCCGAGAGGTCTGTAAAAGTTTAAATATCAGATTTCGTCGACGAGGCTACCAACATCCGCGACGAAATCCTTGACTTTTCGTCAACGAAGGTACTTTTCGTCAACGAAAACCAAGCGGGTCAAAGGGGGTATAAAAGGAAAATTTCTTTTCTTCTTCACTAAGTTTCTCTACTCTCTCTCTCTCTCTCTAGATTTCCTAGCTGGTCGTTAATAGAATAAAAAATCTAAGGTTACCACGAGGATCGTGAAGGGATTCTCTACAACTTCTGTGGATCAGAATCTCGGTTCAAGGGTTTTCGGGTTTCGAGCCAAAATCGAGGTAAGGCTCGATTTTTGTTTCTAATTCGGTATATGTGTAGTAGTATGGATTATAAGCATATTTAGTATTGTGATTTGTAGATTTCGGAGTCTCAGTTTGTAGTTTTGAGGGCCGTAGAGTTCGTGATTTGGTTTCGGGTTGAGGTAAGAGGATTCTGTTTATATCAGTTCATTTTCGAAATCAGGATCGGTAAGCCTGTGGGCTACGATCGTATGTATGTTTTGACTACTTATTTGGGGGAATCTATCGGGTAAAAACACGGGATTTTTGGGTTATAGTTTTCGAGAAAATTGGGGGATTTCGGATATCATCTCTTATTTGATTTGAAAACCGTTTATGTTATTTAAACTATATTATTGAGGTGACCGTAATCCATATTTGCATAAACTGTATACTTGAAATTGTAAACAATATGATTTGCCGTAAACCAAATAAGTGTGGTACGTGTGTATGTATGTAAATGTTCCAGGTATTTGTGAAAAACAGCTATGTGGCGGCTTATTACCGTACGCTGAAATGTATAGAGACGTGAGTTCCAAAGTGATTCCAGGTTTTGTGAAACGGCTAGGGGCGGCTAACTACCGTACGCCGAAACGGCTAGGTGCGACTAACTACCGTACGTTGTAACAGATAGGAGCGGCTAACTACCGTATACTGTGTCCTGTAACGGCTAACTACCGTGGGCAAAAGTGGCCAACTCTATATCCGGGGTGCGAAATATCACCAGTATGATTCGGTTGGTCACCGAATGTAGCAACGGACCACAGTGGGCCTAGGTTGACGCAGCGTAGTTTGCACATGGTAACATAATCAGGGTTAGACCAGGTGACCTTGTGTAGTTGCATGTGTAGCAATGGATTCATAGTGGGCCTGAGTTGGAAACCTTCGTAGTTTAATATGTTGGAACGTAACCGCTGTGAGACTAGGTGACTTGTGCAGTTGTGAGTAGTGTGACGACACTGACCATATGTATGTATGTTTGTATTTGAGTATCGTATGAACTGGAATGGTTTTGTGAAAATACTGGAACTGTATGGAATTGTATGGAAATGTATGGAACTTGTTTTGAAACTGTATGTATTGTTTCAAACTGTATTGTATGTATGTGTTATGAAGTATGAAAATGACACTGGTATGCCACACACTGATATAACATGTTTTCTCCCTTACTGAGAGGTGTCTCACCCCGAATATATGCAAATGTTTTTCAGGTCCTTCGGGTAGCCGAAACTAGCATCCTAGCATCTGGAAGCGGGGTGTGTTTAGCTACTGTTAGTACCTGATAGGTACAAATTTTGTAACTGGGTTGTCCTGATAGATTTTATAGACACCCGTGGTATGTATAGTATCTTATGGGTATGTTTAACTCTATATGGTATAGAATCTGGTATGGTACAGTTTGATGTAAAGAAAGACCATTTTCCGCTGCGTATATTGATGAGTATGGACATGTATTGTATGTATGTATATAGGGCATCCATTACCCCACGGGGTCGAACCCTCTTGTATATGGTATCATGTATATTTTATATTGATACAGAGACATGTTAGGTTAATAAATTCACCCCTACGTCCCATTTTAGGGTTTGGGGCATGACACTATAAATAATTTATTCCTTCTTATTGAGATATGTCTCACCCAAGTTATCTAAATTTTCAAGAAACAGGGATATACTAGGTGATAGAGTTCCGTGATCATAGGGAGCTGGGACCCTGACACACAGGGTGAGTTTTTGGATTAGGGGATGTGTTATTTCCCTACAGTTGGATTGTTTTGAGTTTGTGATGATGATGTATATATGTATATGTAGATACTCTGGGTATTGTAGTCTGAATGATACAAATACACTGTCTTCCGTTGTTAGGTTTTATAAATAAAATGACTTTTTACCCAGTACCCAATGATAGCAGGATTATTGACGTGGTCGATTTGTGAATGTTATGGATGACATGTGATTATTTATTTATTATTGTTTATAGAAAAAAATTGTACAAAAACTAGGGCATCACAGCTTGGTAATAGAGCCTAGGTTGCTAGGTTCTGTAGGTTTTAGTGGACAACGAAATAAAATACCAGAGTATAGGAGTGGATTTTGAGGAAAATAGGAGATGGGTAGATTGAAATGTGAGTTAGTGATTGTTAGAGGATGAGGTGAGAATTTAGGATTCTATCTTGCGGCCTAGAGGCAGGAGTACCGGGGTTGTTTCTATGTTTTTCCTGGGGTGACGATTTCAGGAAAACCATGGATACTACCGCTGTATCTTGTTTCTAAGTGGTAGGGCTGAATCTTAAATAGGGATTAAGGATGTGGATAGAAGAATAATTTATGAGCTATTGTAGTGTATGGGTTGTGTGATAGTGATTGTATACTGAGATTAGCTGTTTCCTTTGCAGAATGGATCCGAGGAACAGTAACACGAATGTGGGAGGTGATGGAGTAGGACTTTTCAGTATGGGTGGTGCAGACCCTAACGCGGTATTGCGTAGCGTCACTCAACAAGTGATGGCTGAGATGGCTAGGAGCTCAGGGGAGAGGAGCTGCACGATCAAGCAGTTCATGCCTATGCGACCCCCATCTTTTGCTGGAGAAGCAGACCCACAAGTAGCAGAGAACTGGGTTCAGGACATAGAGGACATACTGGCAATCCTCTTATGTACAGACGAGCAGGGGGTGTTATTTGCTATATTTAAATTGACCGGGGAAGCAAAGCGTTGGAGGAGGTCAGTGAGACTACTTGAGAAGTAGAGGCTTGACCCTGTAGCGATGACGTGGAGTCACTTCAGGGAGATTTTATTTGAGCAGTACTTTCCCGCTACGATCAGGAGCGTAAAGGCATCAGAGTTTCTGTATCTGACATAGAGGTCTATGACGGTGCAGCAATACGCAGCAAAGTTTGTTGAGCTGTCCCGGTTCGCCTCGTATATGGTGCCAGATGAGGAGAGGAAGGCGAGGAAGGCTTGAGGCAGAACTTAAAACGACCTACTTAATTTTCATATTTATTTTTTATAATATAATAAAATCAGTATTACCATTCTCAGTAGATTATAGTCCACCTGGACTCGTGGGTGCCAGGGATATAATAGAACATATAGCAGAAGACTATGCAGCAGGAAATACACAATCATATCCATCTCATTATACCATACATCATAATATACCAGAGTTACTACAATAACTGTATCCATACATACACAATACTCAACCCCAAAAAAAATATGTCCTAGGGCCATTTCCACAAAGTACACCTGATCCTATCAAAATACTCACCCTTATGGAAGGGCAGATCTACCGTACTAGATCAACGGGGCTTTACCCGCTCTCCTATCAGGGGCTCCTAAAAAGTTTATACAATTTAGGGGTGAGACACCTCTCAGTAAGGGAAATAAACTAATACCAGTGTGTGGCAACATGAGTATTCTGTGTTATACACATATCATAGATAACATATTCAGAAATGTTTTGTTAAATCTAGGAAAACATATATTTATCAAAACATGGCAGAACATACTGCATTTTCATAACATATCTCATCTCATATAATAATAATGATACAAAAACATTCATGGTAGTCTAGCTGACTGTTGTCTTGTATTACCCCCATATGACTGGGTTGTGTGGCCCGAAGGCGGGACCTGACAATGGTTAGCCGACCACTACCAAGTCAAAAGTACAGTCTATAAGTCCGATAGGTCTGCCTAACCTAGTCCATACACCAGGGGTGATCACACACTTCTTAAAAACCACATCGACCATCCAATCTCAAACCACTCTGTACAGCGGCGTTAACACAGATATCATGATCACGAAGACCATGGACACATAGCAACGGTACCGTGCAAGTGCTAGCCTAGACTAAGCCAACCAGGTTTTGATATCATATAACATATACTGAAACTGTGATACATGGATATCTCATATCCTTAATTATCAAATCAATCATGTCATTTTGCATATATACATATATCATGAAAATCATCGCCCCGTACGCCGGTATTACATATTTTATCATAGTTCAGCCCGTACGTCGGCAAATTATAGCACAACCTGTCACGACCTGCTCATTTTTCACATATTTTTTTTTATATCAATCAACATCATAAAATCAATACCACACATCACACATTCCAGCTCAGCAGGTCACCATCCACCTAGACCTGTGGGTACTAGTGATAAAACAGAACATACAGCAGAAGCCTATGCAGCAGAAAACACACAGTAATATGCATTTAATTATATCATACACCACAATATTCCAGAGTTACTACATCCACTGTATTTCCAGACATACATCCCAAAAATAAAATCTAGGGACATTTCCCACAAAATCTAACTGTTCCTACAAAACTCGCCCTTCAAAAAGGGCAGATAGACCATACTATATCAGCGGGGCTTTTCCCGCTCTCCTATCCGGGGCTCCTAAAAAGTTAATAAGATTTAAGGGTGAGACACCTCTCAGTAAGGGAAATAAACTAATACCAGTGTCTGGCAACATGAGTAATCTGTGTTCTACATATATCATACATAACATATTCAGTACTATTTATCAAATCTGGGAAAACTTATATATAAATCAAAACATGGCAGAAGATACTGCATTTTTATAACATATCTCATCTCGTATCATAATAATAATAACATAAAACAATCCTAGTAGGTCAGCTGGCTATTGTCATGTATTACCCCCACATAACTAGGTTGTGTGGCCCAAAGGCGAGACCTGACAATGGTTGGCCGACCACTGTCAAGTCAAACAGTAGTCTGTAGGTCCGATGGATCTACCCAGACTGGTTCATACACTAGAGGCGATAACAGCACACTTCTTGAAAATAACCACATCGACCATCCAATCTCATACCACTCCGTACAGCGGCGTTAACACAAATATCATGATCACAAAGACCATGGACACATAGCAACGGTACCGTGCAAGTGCTAGCCTAGACCAAGCCAACCAGGTTCTGATATCATATACATATACTAAAAATCGTGATACATGGATATCTCATATCAATAATTATCAAATCAATCATATCTTTTTTCACATATACATATTTCATGAAAATCATCGGCCCATACACCGGAATTACATATTTTATCATAACTCGGCCCGTATGCCGGCAAATCACATAGCATAGCCCGTACGCTGGCAAATCTCATCCACATATCACAGCTCATACGCCGGCAAATCACATCCACATAGCATGACCTATACGCCGGCAAATTACATATACATATAAAAATATCTCGGCCCGTACGCCAGTTTTCCCATTATAAAAGCCTGTGTCATAATCACATTCCCAGAAAATAGTTTTTCATACATTTTATATTCATGCCACACTGAACAAAATTTCCACATATTCAACATATCATCATTTAAACAGTATTTTCCAAATATAAATCATATGTATAAATATATTTATTTTCCCTGAAACCAGATGCTACATATATATACATGCATTTTCTCAAAACAAAACTAGCTTAGTTTATCCCCTTACCTGATTCCTGAAAAGCCCTAAGAAAATCTTCCCCATACCCACAAGGTTCTCAACTCAACACCCTGAAAATGAAAATTCGCAGAATTAAAGTTTAATATTTTCATACGTACAACATTTTCTATAACTACCATTAAGTCAAATTCGGCTTAAATAGTCTTACCTCAACTTAGGGATGATTCCCAACGTTCCCAATCAACACCCCTAGAAATGAAAATTTCCAGTATTAAAGTTCAGTATTTTTACGCGTATATCACTTTCTTCAACTGTCAAAAATCCAAATATTGAGTATAAATCCTTACCTTGGATTTGGGATGAAATCCAACTTCGTTTCCCTGACGATCCGCTCCAGCAGACTTGTAGAGAACTTCGCCAGGAGTGTCGTGGTGGCTTCGATTTGTCGATCCGACGTAAAACTGGCCCGGAATCGAAGAGAGAGAGAGAGAGAGCACTTCCAAAAAAAATCTAAGCAAGCTTCTTCAAGAAGCTTGCACACTATTATGTATATATATATAATATCATACTAAACATTAATTAAAGTAAAGCTTCTATATATATATATATATATACCTTTAACCTATATATTAAATGTATATCATAATAACTTACTTATATATATATATATATACACACACACACACACACACACACACATATATATATATAAATGTTTCAATATTTATATATATATATATATTTTCCTTATCATACTATTCATTTTACTTGTTAATTTAATTAATTTATTTTATTTTATATTTTATTATTATTATTATTATTTTAAAATTTTATTTTTCCCGGTTACTATATTCCTCCCCCCTTAAAAGAATTTCGTCCTCGAAATTTACTGTTCCCGTAACTCGCCATCCTTTAATCAGGAAAAAAGGTCTATTCATTTTATTACCTATCCTCACTTATGGCAGAGGAATACCGTGGCTATATTTCAAGTCTTGGGAGATTACACATATACAAAAAAAAATTTCTCTCAAAACTAAAATACTACACTAATTAAACCATTACATGTACCTGCAAAAGAAACTACCTAAGTATTTGCATTTTATCCCATCAACTTTCTTGAAATAGATGTAGATATCTCTGTCTCATCTGCTCCTCGGATTCCCAAGAAGCCTCTTCTATTACATGATTCCTCTACAAAACCTTTACCTGAGGAATTTCCTTATTACGTAACTCTTGCACTTTCCTATCCAGAATCTGTACTGGTACCTCCTCATATCCCAGTGAATTACTAAACTCCAACTCATTATAACTGATGACATGAGGGTGGGGTATTTCCTCAACATAGTAACATGAAATACGTCGTGAATCCTGGACAATACAGGTGGCAAAGCTAGCCTATAGGCTATCGGTCCCACTTTATCTAGAATCTCAAATGGACCGATAAACCTAGGACTAAGTTTACCCTTCCTCCCAAATCACATAACCCCTTTCATCGGAGCTATCTTCAAAAATACGTGATCACCTACGTCAAACTCTAAATTCCTGCGGCGATGGTCAGCATAACTCTTCGGTCGGCTCTGAGCTGCACTAATCCTGTCCCTGATAAGACGAACTTTATCACATGCCTGCTGAACCAGCTCTGGCCCCACTACTCGCCGCTCACCCACTTCATCCCAAAACAAAGGAGAACGACATCTCCTAGCATACAGAGCCTCAAATGGTGCCATGCCAATGCTAGACTGATAACTGTTATTTTACGCGAACACTACTAATGGCATGAACTGAGTCAAACTACCCCCAAAGTCTAATACGCATGCACGGAGCATATCCTCTAATGTCTGTATCGTCCTCTCAGTCTGCCCATCTGAATGAGGATGGAATGTCGTACTAAACGATAATTGAGACCCCAGAGCCTCTTACAGACTCCTCCAAAATCGTGATGTGAATCGTGGGTCTCAATCCGACACAATAGATACAGGCACCCCATGAGAACGTACTATCCCCTGAATGTAAATCTCCGCCAAACGACTAAGGGAGTAGTTGATCTTGATAAGAATAAAGTGGGCGGTCTTCGTCAACCGATCAACAATCACCCAGATGGCATTCTGGCCATGTAATGCCGTCGGTAGTCCTGACACAAAGTTCATCGATTTATGATCCCACTTCCACTCCGGGATAAATAACGGCTGCAACTGCCCTACCGACCTCTGGTGCTCAACTTTCACCTGCTTGCACGTCAAACACTGCGCTACATACTCGGTGATTTCTCTCTTCATGCCGCTCCACCAATACGACTCACGCAGATCTCTGTACATTTTCGTACTACCGGGATGAACTGTATACAAAGATCTGTGAGGCTCCTCTAGAATAGTCTTCCTGATCTCAGTATCGACAGGAACACATAATCTGGAACGGAACAGCAAAGCTTCATCATCTGCGATACTGAACTCCTTCCCCTGCCCACTCTGTACTCTGTCTATCACCTCTGCTAACTCTGGATCTTCCTTCCGGGCAGTTTAATTCTCTCGTGCAGAGTACGCTGTACCACCAGGCTGGTAATACATACTGGGAGATCACTCTCTACTAACTCTGTGCCGAGTCTCTCCAGATCCATCATGATCGAATGCTGGATCCCCATAGCTGCCAACACTGGCTCCCTGGATTTTCTACTCAACGCATCAGCTACCACGTTCGCTTTCCCCGGGTGATAACTGATGGTACAATCAAAATCCTTAATCAACTCCAACCACCTTCTATGCCTCATATTCAGTTCCTTTTGCGTGAAGAAATACTTTAAGCTCTTGTGATCGGAAAAAATCTCACACTGCTCGCCATACAGGTAATGCCTCCAAATTTTTAGTGCGTGTACCATTGCAGCCAATTCAAGATCATGGGTAGGGTAGTTCTTTTTATATTCTTTCAACTGCCTGGATGCATATGCCACTACCCTACCATGCTACATCAATACACAGCCAAGTCCCTTCAAGGACGCATCACTGTAAATGGTATACCCCTTACCCCCAGACCGGATGATCAATACAGGCACTGTGACTAACCTCTGCTTCAGCTCCTGAAAACTCTGCTCACAGCTATCGTCCCACGGAAATATAACATTCTTCCTCATCGGTCGTGTCAAAGGTCCTGACAGCACTGAGAATCACTCAACAAAACGACGGTAATAGCTTGCCAGCCCCAAGAAACTCTGAATCTCTTGGACATTTCTCGGTCTAGCCCAATTCACTACAGCCTCAATCTTACTAGGATCCACAGAAATACCCTCTCCAGATACAACATGCCCCAAGAACACGACCTTCTCAAGCCAAAATTCACATTTACTGAACTTGGCGTACAACTTCTTTTCCCGAAGTGTCTGCAAAACCTACCTCAAGTGCGTCTCATGCTTCTCATAGTTCCTAGAATAGACTAGTACATCATCAATAAAAACAACAACAAACTGGTCTAGGTATTGGTGGAAGACTCTATTCATCAAGTCCATAAATACCGTAGGAGCATTCGTCAAACCAAACGGCATCACTAGAAACTCGTAATGCCCATACCTTGTCCTGAAGGCCGCCTTCGAGACGTCTTCTTCTTTCACCTTCACCTGATGGTAACCAGATCTAAGGTTAATCTTCGAATACACCCGTGTACCCTGGAGTTGGTCAAACAAATCATCGATACGGGGTAGAGGATACCTATTCTTGATTGTCACTTTATTTATCTCTCTATAGTTTATACACATCCTCATAGTCCCGTCTTTCTTTTTCACAAATAAAACTGGAGCTCCCCACCAAGATACACTGGGTTGTATGAAGCCCTTATCAAACAGATCCTGCAACTGACTCTTCAACTCTACTAACTCCACTGGCGCCATCCGATAAGGTACTTTAGAAATCGGCGCTGTACCGGAAGGTAGATCAATGGAGAAATCTACCTCATGATCAGGTGGCAAGCCAGGTAACTCATCTGGGAAAACATCTATAAACTCCTTTACTACAAGCGTGTTAGCAAGTTTCAATTCATTCTCTGACATCTCTTTCACAATAGCCACAAACCCCTGACAACCACTCAACAGTAGTCTCCTAGTTTGAATAGCTGAAACGAGCTGAGGCGGGGATTGCACACGTGACCCTACAAACTTGAATTCTGCTTGCCCCGGAGGTCTGAATATCACTTCTCGTGCTTGACAATCTATGCTGGCAAAATTGGACGCTAGCCAATCCATGCCAAATATAACATCAAACCCGTGCATGTCTAACACTATCAGATCAGCAGACAAAGTCTTTCCTTGAATATCAACTAGGCAACCTCGAAGCACTCTACTACACCTTACTACCGACCCAGTCGGTGTAGATACCACAATTCAACATCTAATGACTGTATTTCAGCCCCACATAATTTAACACACCCCAAAGACACGAACGAATGTGTAGCTCCAGAATCAAACAAAGCAATAACTTTAAAAAAAGCATAATGACCATACCTGTCACTACGTCACCTGACGTCTTAGCCTCACTCGGCGTCAAAGTGAACACCCTGGCTGGAGCCGTATTCCTTTGCTGGCCCCCACATGGTGCCTGATAACCTCCTCGATGTGGTTTAGGAGCTGGAATTGCATCCGGTGGTGTAGGGCAGTCTCGTACCATGTGCCACGATCTACTGCAACGATAACACACCGGAGCTGCATCTGGCGGGGTAGGACAATCTCGTACTATATGTCCCGATCTACCGCAGCGGTAGCACACTGCACCACCAGCTCGACACTCTCTCCAGTGCCTCCTACCACAAGTATGACAAACAGGAGGACCCTGCCCTGTCTGCACCTCACTTCCTCCCGTCTCCTGTCTCCGTCCTCTGCCATGGTTACCTATCCTCCACTCACCCGGCCTGTGACCTTACTGGTAGCTCGTAGATGCAGATCTCTTCCTCTGTCCCTGCTCATCTGCATCAAGACGCTCACCAATCTCTGCCAAGGCCGCCTTGTTGACCAACTTAGCGAAGTCCTGGATCCACAGCACCACCACCTGCCTAAATATACTTCCCTTTAAGCCTCTCTCAAACTACCTCGCCTTCTTTACCTCATCAGGAACAATGTATGGGGCGAATCGAGAGAGCTTGATAAAACGTGCTGCATACTGCTGGACGAATAGTTGTCCTTACTTCAGACTCAAGAACTCTTCTACCTTAGCCTCCCTCACAGTAGCTAGAAAATATCTGTCAAAGAACAAATCTATAAACCGGTCCTATGTCATAGCTATCGGAGTCACCTTCTGCTGCTCCAATAGTCTCACCGCAGTCCACCACCTCTCAGCCTCTCCTGTCAGTCTATAGGTGGCAAAGATGACCCTTTGTTCCTCAGTACACTATAGCATAACCAAGATCTTTTCAATCTCCTGCATCCAATTCTCAGCGGCTACAGGATCAACTCCACTTGAGAACGTCGGAGGATTCATCTTCGTAAATTTCTTTATAGTGCACCCATGGCCTGCAGATGGACCACTCTGCTCCCTCGAGCTCCTAGCAATCTCAACCATAACTTGCTGAGCCATGCTACGTAATACCACATCAGAGTCGGTCCTAGCTGCACCTGATGGTCCTGCTCCATCACTGCCACTCGCATGGGCACTATTTCCTTCTGGATCCATCTTGAAAAATAGCAGTTGCAATTCAGTAATCCTATCCTTATAATTTACCCACCTATATTCACCACTTATCTCAACATCTCTAACTCATTGCTAATCCCCAGTCCTACATTCTAGGAACACAACCTGACAGTAGCTTACTATGGTTTTCCTGAAATCGTCACCCTAGGAAAAACACAGAAAATACCACGAAAGTCCTGCCTCTAGACTGTAGAACAAAACCTCAAATCCTTTCCTAAACTCTGGTATTGTTCCTGCTGCACTCTAAAGTCTACAGAACCTAGCAACCTAGGCTCTGATACCAAGCTGTCACGACTTGCTCATTTTTCACATATTTTTTTTTTATATCAATCAACATCATAAAATCAATACCACACATCACACATTCCAGCTCAGCAGGTCACCATCCACTTGGACCCGTGGGTACCAGGGATAAAACAGAACATACAGCAGAAGCCTACGCAGCAGAAAACACACAGTAATATACATTTAATCATATCATACACCACAATATTCCAGAGTTACTACATCCACTGTATTTCCAGACATACATCCCAAAAATAAAATCTAGGGACATTTCCCACAAAATCTAACTGTCCCTACAAAACTCACCCTTCAAAAAGGGCAGATAGACCGTATTATATCAGCGGGCTTTTTCTGCTCTCCTATCCGGGGCTCCTGAAAAGTTAATAAGATTTAAGGGTGAGACACCTCTCAGTAAGGGAAATAAACTAATACCAGTGTGTGGCAACATGAGTAATCTGTGTTCTACATATACCATACATAACATATTCAGTACTATTTATCAAATCTGAGAAAACTTGTATATAAATCAAAACATTGCAGAACATACTGCATTTTCATAACATATCTCATCTCGTATCATAATAATAATAACATAAAACATTCCTGGTAATTTAACTGGCTGTTGTCATGTATTACCCCCACATGATTGGGTTGTGTAGCCCGAAGGCGGGACCTGACAATGGTTGGCAGACCACTGTCAAGTCAAACAGTAGTCTGTAGGTCCGATGGGTCTACCCAGACTGGTCTGTACACCAGGGGCGATAATAGTACACTTCTTGAAAATAACCATATCGACCATCCAATTTCACACCACTCCGTACAGCAATGTTAACACAAATATCATGATCATAAAGACTATGGACACTTAGGAAAGGTACCGTGCAAGTGCTGGCCTAGACCAAGCCAACCAGGTTCTGATATCATATACATATACTAAAAGTCGTGATTCATGGATATCTCATATCAATAATTATCAAATCAATCATATCATTTTTTACATATACATATTTCATGAAAATCATCGGCCCGTACGCCGAAATTACACATTTTATCATAGCTTGGCCCGTACGCCGAAAAATCACATAGCACAGCCTGTACGCTGGCAAATCAGATAGCTCGGCCCGTACGCCGGCAAATCACATAGCACAACCCGTACGCTGACAAATCTCATCCACATAGCACGGCCCATACGCCGGCAAATCACATCCACATAGCACGGCCCATACGCCAGCAAATCACATATACATATAAAAATATCTCGGCCAGCACGCCGATTTTCCCATCATAAAAACCCGTGTCATAATCACATTCCCAAAAAACAGTTTTTCATACATTTTATACTCATGTCACACTGAACAAATTTTCCACATATTCAACATATCATCATTTAAACAGTATTTTTCAAATATAAATCATATATATAAATATATTTATTTTTCCTGAAACCAGATGCTACATATGTATACATGCATTTTCTCAAAACAAAACTAGCTTAGTTTATCCCCTTACCTGATTCCTGAAAAGCCCCTAAGAAAATCTTCCCCGTACCCACAAGGTTCTCAACTTAACACCCTGAAAATAAAAACTCGCTGAATTAAAATTTAGTATTTTCGTACTTACAACATTTTCTATAACTACTACTAAGTCAAATTCGGCTTAAAAAGCCTTACCTCAACTTAGGGATGATTCCCAACGTTCCTAATCAACACCCCTGGAAATGAAAATTTTCAGTATTAAAATTCAATATTTTTACGCATATATCACTTTCTTCAACTGTCAAAAATCCAAATATTGAGTATAAAACCTTACTTTGGATTTGGGATGAAATCCAACTTCGTTTCCCTGACGATCCGCTCCGGCAGACTTGTAGAGAACTTCGCCAGGAGCGTCGTGGTGGTTTCGATTTGTCGATCCGACGTAAAACTGGCCTGAAATCGAAAAGAGAGAGAGAGAGAGAGAGAGAGAGAGAGAGAGAGAGAGAGAGAGAGAGAGAGAGAGAGAGCACTTCCAAAAAAAATCTAAGCAAACTTCTTGAAGAAGCTTGCACACTATTATGTATATATATATTAATATCATACTAAACATTAATTAAAGTAAAGCTTCTTGAAGAAGCTTTCACACTTTATATATATATATATATATACCTTTAACCTATATATTAAATGTATATCATAATAACATATTCATTTTACTTGTTAATTTAACTAATTTATTTTATTTTATTATTTTATTATTATTACTATTTTAAAATTTTATTTTTCCCGGTTACTACACAGCCCGTACGCTGGCAAATCACATTCATAGCTCGGCCCGTACGCCGAAAAATTATATCATAGCACAGCCCGTACACTGGCAAATCACATCATAGCACGACCTATACACCGACAAAATATATCCATAGCATAGCCCGTACGTTGGCAAATCACACACATAGCCAGCCCGTACGCCGGCAAAATATATAAAAATCTCGGCCCGTTCGCCGATTTTCCATTTTAAAAATCAGTATCATAATCACATTTCTAGAAAACAATATTTCATAACATTTTATACTCATGCCACACTAACATATTTTCGCATATTCAACATATGAGCATTTTCAACAGTACTTTCCCAAATATAAATCATATATAAATAGATATATTCACTTTCCTGAAATCAACTGCTATATATATATATATATATTTTTTTTTTCTTAAAAAGAACTAGCTTAGTTTATCCCCTTACCTAATTCTTGAAAAACCCCTAAGAAAATTTGTCCCGCACTTGCAGGATTCTCAACTCAACACCCTGGAAACAATATTTTCCATAACTAAAGTTCAGTATTTCTAAGCGTATAACACTTTCCTCAACTGTCAAAAATCTAAATATTGAGTAGAAAGTCTTACCCTGAATTTGGGATGGTTTCCACATTACTTTCACCAACGATCCGCTCAGGAAGATTTGGAGAGAACTTCCCCAAGAGCATTGTGGTGGCTTCGGATTGTCGATCCAGCATAAATCTGGCCCGAAATCGACAAAAGAGAGAGAAAGAACCGAAGGGGTGAGAGAGAGGAGAGAGTTGGCTTCATTTGTAAGTTAAAATCCAGATTTTTATATTTATAGAATTGGATTCGTCGATGAGCCACGTCATTCGTTGACGAATTTTTCATTAATTTCGTCGACGAAATTCAGTCCATTCAACCTCTCTTGGTATTTCTTTGTCGATGAATCCCCTGTATTCATCGACGAAACCCTGATGATCTCCTCTCGATTATTCCTTCCAAAGTTTCGCGTTCGTCAAAGAAGTCGACTGCCTCCTTCTGTTTCCGATTTCCATTTCCCTTTCTTTTATTATTTAAATATCATTATTCTTCGAGTCATTACAGAACCTGCATGAGCAAGTGGTAGGTTTCCGAGCTCAGAATTTCTCAGAGATAGTGGACAAGGCTGTGATGATTGAGAGCAGCATATAGAGAGGCAGAGCAGCCCAGAGCTAGAGGAAGAGATCTGCGCCTTTTGATTTTCAGGTAAGGCCCAGCCGAAGGCCGTGAAGGAGATATGATAGCAGAGGGGGATGATGACAGAGAGGAAGAGATCGAGCAGCACAAGGCAGACAGATGCCCCCTCCTCATCCCAGATGTTTGAGGAGGCACCCAGGAGAGTGCCGAGCAAGAAAGGTTGTTTGCTATCAGTGCCACCAACCTGGGCATATTACGAGGAATTGTCAGGCACTGCCAGCGGTAGCAGCTGCTCCTCGACCATACAGAGGAGGCTATCGAGCACCTCGAGGTGGACAGTAGAAGAATACTACCCTAGCATGAGTTTATGCACTGACGCCGGGAGATGTTGAGGCGGCGAGAGATGTGGTGATAGGTACGATTTCAATATTGTCATTTAAAGCTATTGTCTTATTTGATTCTAGGGCGACTCATTTTTTTATCGTCCGGGATTATGTAAAGTTGTGTGGGTTTGAGCCTCAGCACTTAAATATTAGTTTGTCTATTGCTACGCCGACTGGAGCTGTAGGGATATGTAGAAAGGTATTTAGAGACTATCCAGTGGGTATTTAGGGGAGGTCTTTATCAGCTAATCTGGTGGTTTTAGATATGCATGGGTTTGAGGTAATCTTAGGAATGGACTGGCTAGTTGCCCACTGTGCCAGCATTGATTGCCATAAGAGAAAGGTAGTATTCAGACCTCAAGAGGGACAAAAGTACAAATTCGCGGGATCATGTGTGCGCACCCCACCTTAGTTACTATCCGCTATTCAGGCACGTGGATTGCTATTAGAAGGTTGTCAGAGATATTTAGCCTGTGTGAAGGCAGTATCAGAAGGGGAGCTGAGGGTGGAGGATATCCCAGTGGTAAGGGACTTTCTTGATGTATTTCCTGAGGATTTGTCAGGACTACCTCCTGATCGTGAGGTAAAGTTCGTTATTGATCTGGTTCTGGGGATAGCACCGATTTCGAAGGCGCCGTATAGAATGGCACTGGCAGAGCTGAAAGAATTGAAAAAGCAGTTGCAGGAGTTGTTAGATGAGGGATTTGTTCGGCTTAGTGTGTTGCTCCGAGGAGCACCGATTTTGTTTGTGAGGAAGAAGGATGGCTCGATGAGGTTGTGCATCGACTATTGAGAAATAAAAAAAGTGACTATTAAGAATAAATACTCGCTTCCGCGTATTGATGATTTGTTTGACCAGTTATAGGGGACACAGATCTTTTTGAAGATAGATTTACGCTCCTGGTACCATCAGGTGAAAGTTAGGGCGGAAGATGTTCCGAAGACGACATTTAGAACACGTTATGGTCATTATGAATTTCTAGTTATGCCGTTTGGTTTGGCGAATGCTTCTGCAATGTTTATGGATTTGATGAATAGGGTATTTCACCAGTATTTGGATCAGTTTGTGGTAGTATTTATTGATGAAATACTGGTGTATTCGAAGAGCCCAAAGGAGCTTGAGGAACATCTGAGGATAGTGCTTCATGTGCTGAGAGAAATAAAGCTTTATGCGAAGCTCAAGAAGTGTGAATTCTGGCTGGAACAGGTTACCTTCCTTGGAAACGTCATATCCAGGGGTGGTATTTCTATTGATCCGAGTAAGATTGAGGCGGTAGTAGACTGGGTACGACCAAAGAATGTGCACGAGATCAGGAGTTTCTTAGGATTGGTTGGGTACTACTGCAGGTTTGTTGAGGGCTTCTCGAGACTGTCAAGCTCGTTGACCAGGAAGGGAGTGAAGTTTGAGTGGTCTGATGAATGTGAATAAAGCTTCTAGGAGTTGAAGCAACGACTCATCACTGCGCTTGTGTTGACGATTCGTTCAGGAGAAGAGGGGTTCGTAATTTACAGTGATGTGTCCGATATGGCCACACTGTGTAAATAATTTATTCCTTCTTACTGAGATGTGTCTTACCCAAATTATCTAAATTTTTCAGGAAACATGGATAGACCAGGTGATAGAGCTCCGTGATCATAGGGAGTTAGGACCCTGACACACAGGGTGAGTTTTTGGATTAGGGGATGTGTTATTTCCCTAGAGTTGGATTGTTTTGAGTTTGTGATGATGATGTATATATGTGTATGTAGATACTCTGGGTATTGTATTCTGAATGATATAAATACATTGTCTTCCGCTGTTAGGTTTTATAAATAAAATGACTTTTTACCCGGTACCCAATGAGGGTCGGGTCGTACGAATGATAGTAGGATTGTTGACGTGGCCGATTTGTGAATGCTATGGATGACGTGTGATTATTTATTTATTATTGAGAAAAAAAATTATACGAAAATCGGGGCGTCACATCTTTGTTATTGTTCACATCTTTGTTATTGTTTTTGTTCTAGTTGTTTGCATTTACTTGCTGTTTATTCTGCTGTGCATCTTCATCATTCGATCCATATTACAACAAATTGGTATTAGAGCGATTGTTGTTATGGCATCGAGATCGTCTTCTGTAAGATTTGACGTTGTCAAATTTGATGGAACCAGAAATTTCAGTTTATGGAAGAGGAGAGTGAAGGACATTCTTGTGCAACAAGGAATGACTAAGGCTTTACTTAATACTCAACTAGAAGGAATGGATGAGGAAACATGGGTAGATTTAAAAGCAAAGACATTGTCTACAATACGCTTGTGCTTGGCTGATGAAGTTCTCTATCGGATGATGGAGGAAGATTTTCCAGCGGCTATTTGGAGAAAGTTAGAAAGTTGGTTCATGTCTAAATCCCTCAATAACAAACTTTTTCTTAAGCAGCGTTTATATTAGCTTAAAATGATTGAAGGATCAAGTCTGGATCAATATATCAATGCTTTTAACCAAATCATAAGTGATTTGATGAGGGTTGATGTGAAGTTTGATGAGGATGATAAGGCTTTGATGCTGTTAAATTCTTTGCCCTCGACTCATACCTACGAAAATCTTGTGACCACTTTTACATGGGGAAAAGAAACCCTTGATCTGGAAGTGGAAACAAGTGCCTTATTAAATTTTCATCAAATGTTGAAGATATGTGATAAAGGAGAAGGACTTGTGGTAAAGGATAGTAATGAGCGAGGCAAAGGAAAGTTTAAGAATGGGTCTAGTCAGAAATCATCTCGAAATAAATCCAAGAAGAAAAAGGAAATCCGATGTTATAAATGCGGTAAAAAGGGGCATGTGAAACTGAAGTGTCCGAACTGGAAGAAGGGAAATGCTAAAAAGCATGAGAGGATTTCAAAATCTGTGAATGTTGTTCAAGAAGAAGATTTAGTGGATGGTGATGTTTTATCAGTTTCAGGGGGGTCTGAAAATCAAATGGACTCTTGGATACTTGATTCGGTATGTTCTTACCACATGACTCCAAACAAAGAGTGGTTCAACACTTACAGGTTAGTGAATTCTAGATCAGTTCTTATGGGTAATGATGCTTCTTGCAAGATCGTTGGCATAAGAAATGTAAAGATAAAGATGTTTGATGGTGCTATAAGAACATTGTGTAACGTAAGACATATACCTGAGTTGAGAAAGAGTTTAATATCTCTTTGCACTTTGGATTGTGATGGCTTCAATTACAAGTCCAAAGGTGGAATCTTGACGGTATGAAAAGGTAATCTGACTGTAATGAAAGGGCAAAAATTGGATGAGAATATTTACACGTTGTAAGGAACTACCGTTGTAGGTGGAGTTGCGGCCATGGATGCTGAATCAAATGAGATCGTTTTGTGGCATATGCACCTTGGGCATATGGGGGAACACGACATGAAGGAATAACACAAGAGGAAAGTCTTGAAGGGCTTGAAATTATGTTAGCTGAAATTTTATAGGATATGTGTTCTTGGAAAACAGAATAGGGCAAAATTTAGACAAGTCATTCACAATAGAAAGAGTATTCTTGACTATGTACATTCAAATGTTTGGGGTCCAGTTAGAGTTGCATCAAAGGGTGGACATATGTATTATGTGAGTTTCATTGATGATTACTCATGGAAAGTCTGGGTTTACTTCATGCGTCGCAAATCAAGTACGTTTGCCAAGTTTAAGATTTGGAAGGCTGAAGTAGAGAACCAGATGGGGAGGAGAATCAAATATTTAAGGTCGGATAATGGGACCGAGTACGCTGATTTTCGATTTATGGAGTTTTGTGTGGAGCAGGGCATCAAAAGACATTTTACAGTTCAATGGACACATCAACAAAATGGTGTGGTAGAACAGATGAACCAGACTCTTGTTGATAGAGTTCAATGTCTTAGATTGAATGTAGGGCTATCAAAGAACTTCTGGGCCAAGGCAGTTAGTATGACTTGTTTTCTGGTAAACAAGTCACCAAGAGCATCACCAAAGGGTAAAGTGGGGGAAGAGGTATGGATAGGCAATGCAGTAGACTATTCTGAATTGAAAGTATTCGGGTGTCCGGCTTATGTCCATGTGTCTAGTGAGGAGAGGTCTAAGCTCGATCCGAAGTCTCATCATTTCATCTTTTTGGGGTATCCAATAGGTGTAAAGGGGTACAAGCTATGGGACCCAGTGGCAAACAAGGTGGTGATCACTAGGGATGTAGTCTTTGATGAGAAAGTTATGGGGAAGTATACTCAAGAACGTGATGAACAGAAGCAGGAGTCAGAAAGCTGGGGCAGTGATGAACATATTGTGCAGGTGGAGTTGGAAGCTCAAGGCAATGGAAATGATCATGGTCTCGTGGTTGTAGGGAGCTTTAGCTTAGAAAGCTAGCAAGTCAACGATATTTCGTTAAAAAGATCTATACGCACTATTCGGCTTCCACCAAGGTATAGGTTTGAAGAATTAATGTCTTATGCTTTTCTTACTAGTTGCAACGATCCAACTACATTTCAAGAGGTAGTGCACGGCCAAGAGAAAGATAGATGGATGAGAGCAATGATTGAGGAGATGGAGTCACTACGTAAAAATCAAACTTGGGAGTTGGTGGAGCTTCCAGATGGGAAAAAACCAATTGGGTGCAAATCAATGTATAGGAAGAAGAAAATAATATTAGAAAAGGAAGGTGAGAAGTTCAAGGCACAGTTGGTGGCAAAAGGATACTCACAGAAGAAGGGGATATATTATGATGAGATCTTTTTTCCTGTGGTCTGACATAATTCTATCAAAGTTGTGTTGGGTTTAGTAGCTCATTATGATCTTCATTTCAAACAAATGGATGTGAAGATGGCGTTTCTTCATGGTGACTTGGAGGAACAAATCTATATTGTATAGTCGGAGGGATTCAATGAAATTGAGAAAAGAAAATTTAGTTTGCAGGTTCAAAAAATCTCTTTATAGGCTGAAACTGTGATACCCCATAGATGAAAGACTTAAAAAATTAGATGTTACTAGCCATATCAACAAGGTGCACCTTTCTTTTCGGGAGTTTTCCCATAAGAACTCCATAGTTAAGCGTGCTTGATTTGGAGCAATCTTGAGATGGGTGACCACCTAGGAAGTTTCCTCAGGAAGTGTGTGAGTGAGGACAAAACACACTGAAAATGACACGTGTTGGTTTGTGGGGTCAGTCATTAGTCCGATGAGGAGAGACGCAGTGCTCCCTGGCAGACCCAAGTTGGGGTGTTACAAATGGTATCAGAGCCAACACCCAGTCGGAAGTATGATAAGATTCACATTGCCTGGGTTTGGAAATGTAGGTTTGCAACGAGGACGTTGCGTTCTATAAGTGGCGAAGAATGTGATACCCCATGGATGAAAGACTTAAAAAGATTAGATGTTACTACCCATATCAACAAAGTGCACCTTTCTTTTCCGGAGCTTTCCCATAAGAACTCAATAGTTAAGCATGTTTGACTTGGAGCAATCTTGGGATGGGTAACCACCTGGGAAGTTTTCTCAGGAAGTGTGTGAGTGAGGACAAAACACACTGAAAAGGACACGTGTTGGTTTGTGGGGTCAGTCATTAGTCCGATAAGGCCCGCCCCCTATTGTCTGGTCCAGGTGGAGGAGGAGAAATGCTCCCTAGTAGACCCACGTTGGGGCATTACAGAAATAGTCTCCAAGGCAATGGTATAAACAGTTTGATTCCTATATGATCAAAATTGGCTACAAAAGGTGTGAGTATGACTGCTGTGTATATGTGAACAAACTTGATGATGGCTCAGCAGGTAAAAGCAGAGCACCAGAGGCCAATGGGACCACTTCAGCCACTTGATATCCCTAAGTGGAAGTGGGAGCATATCTCAATGGACTTTATATCAGGGTTGCCTTCGGTGATGTATGGGCAGAATGCTATATGGGTCATTGTGGATCGACTGACGAAGACTGTGCACTTCATCCTGATCAGAGTCAGTTACTTTATGAATAGGCTGGCAGAGCTTTATGTGCAAGAGATCGTACGACTTCATGGCATCCTGATTTCCATTGTTTCAAATCGAGATCCACGGTTCACTTCTTGGTTCTAGAAGAGTTTGTGGGATGCCTTGGGATCTCAACTCACTTTCAGTACCGCGTTTCACCCGCAGACGAATGGGCAGTCTGAGAGGACCATTCAGATTCTAAAGGATATGTTGTGGGCGTGTGTGCTGGATTTTGAGGATAGTTGGATCTGGTATCTACCGCTCGTTGAGTTTGCATATAATAATAGTTATCATACCAGTATCAGGATGACACCATATGAGGCTTTGTATGGTCGCTGGTGCCAATCTCCGTTGTACTGGGACGAGGTAAGGGAGCCGCATATTTTGGGGCCAGAATTAGTTCAGCAGACCTCTGCAAAGGTCGAGCTTATCGAGGAGAGGATTAAAGCAGCACATAGTCGATAGAAGAGTTATTCGGATACTCGTTGACGGGAACTAGAGTTTGAGATCGGTGATATGATATTTGTAAGAATTTCTCCGATGAAAGGAGTGATGAGGTTTGGGAAGAAAGGCAAGTTGAGCCTTTGGTACATTGGGCCATTTGAGATCCTAGAAAGGATGGGTTCAGTTGCCTATCGTGTGGCGTTACCCCCAACATTGTCTAGAGTCCATAATGTTTTCCACATATCAGTATTGAGGAACTGCATGCTAGATCCTTTGCACATGATAAGTTATGAACTTTTGGAGATTGGGGATGCTTTGACATACGAGGAGGTACCAGTTCAGATTTTAGACCAGAAAATAGGAACTGCATACTAAGGATATACCGTTAGTGTAGGTACTGTGGCGGAATCATGCAGTTGAGGAGGCTTCTTGGGAGTTAGAGACTGAAATACGCCAGAAATACCCACAACTTTTCAGAGAGCTTTAGCCCCAGACAGATTAGTAGGAAAAACAGGTAAGTGTTAGTTTTATTTGTAGGTTAGGTAAGGTAGGTTGGTTAGTTTGTTATGATTTCCGTATATGAATGGTCTTGGGAGAGTTTGGTATGATATTGTAATCTCCCAAGATATGGTGTGTAACCACGGTATTCTTTTGCCATAAGTGAGGGTAATTAATAAATTTGGGACGGGGCCGTTATGTGGGTGGCTACTGACTCTTCAGTAAAGATGGATTGTGAATTAGGAGGTGATTAATAACCGTTAGCAAATTTCAAGGATGAAAAGAAAATAAGTATAAAAGAAAGAAATAAAGGAAAACGAATGAAAAAGAAGGAAATTTTTTTAGTAGGACCCAAATCGTCGATAATTTTATAGAGGGTGAGAAAACCGTCGCCGATTTTTAGTCAACTGGTAGGGACAACTGCCAAACCGTTGCCAGTTTTCTAAGGACAAGGAAAACCATCGCCAATTTTCTCTTGGGCTGCTCACCCATAAATAGAAGTGAGCTCATTTTTTCTTAGAAATTCAAAATCTCTCCTTTTTGGGCTCTACTAGGGTTTCGAGATTTCTTCATTAAAAGGCTCCTACGGGTTCTCTCTTGATCCAGGTTCACTCTCTCTCCTCCAGGCTAGTCAATACTCGTAGTTCTACCAGTTCAAAAAGCTAGGGTTTTGGGTCTTTCCACCCGTTTCGATTTCTTTTTCAGAAACAGGTAAGGGAATTAAGTTAGGTTAGTTTTTTTAATGAGTTTGAACCGATTGAAATGTTTTTGGTGTAAGTATATTTATGTTTTCAGTAGTTATTTCGAAAACCAACCATTCAAAATGGACTTTTCAAACCTAGGATATATGATATGGTATTTTGAGTAGAAATGAATAGTGGAAAGTTGGTTTGACATTATAAACTAAATATACTATATTTCTCGGTTGTCTACGGGCTATGTTTAAAATACTGAAATCGTGTGGTAGATGAATATTATTTTGAGGGTTATTGTATAACTAAGTTTTTGAATGTTTGTGAAATACTGGAACTGTTTGTGGAAATGCAGGGATTTGATATAGTGGTAGTGAGCCAAGTTTTATATGACGTCTAAGGGCCGGGATTTTGATATAGTGGTTGTGAGTCGAGTTTTATATGACGACCGAGGGCCGGGATTTTGTTTAGTACTTGTGAGCCGAGTTTAATATGATGAGCGAGGGCTAGGATTATGTTTTTTGGCTATGAGCTGATATGTATATGACGACTAGGGGCCGAGTTTTATAATATGACAAATTTTATACGAAATGAGTTTGAAATACAATTTGTATTACTTAAATTGCATAATATGCTTTAGGAAGCTTGAGGACTAGTTATGTTATGAGCACGGTACCGTTGCTAGAGACTTAGTATTTGACCATATGCGCCCACACTGTTCTGGATAAAAGTGTAGGGTGGTTTCTGTAGAGGGTGTACCTTCTCTGGAAGTCCTAGCCAGGAAGTGGTAAGACAATTGGACCCACAAGCAAGTTGCGGATGCTTGCAGTCGTAGTTAACGGTAGATGGATGATTTTGACTTTGTCTAGGTTGATCCCCCAGGGCTTAGTCCAGTTTTTGGGCCGTATAACCCGCACCATGGGGGAAGTAAATGATGTTTACTTCTCATAGGGATAGTGCACACGCACAAGAACACAAGCACATGCATGCAAAAAATGAAGAGTCGTGCGATTCAACTTTAAGTGATCAAAACACATTCAATGGCCATCCAAAAAATCAAGGCACACAAAAAAATGTTTCAAAATATAAAAGTATTCTCCTTTTTCCAGTTAGGTTTTGTTTCATTTGAATTTTCTAAAATAGCACTATTACTACTTGCTTGTAAGATAGTGTAACAATATAAATAATTTATAGTACAATTATGTTTTAATTCACAAATTGAAATAAATTTTGAAATTGTAAATCACATGTCAACACATTCGGTTTAGAAAATAGAATAAAAATTTGAATAAACAACATGTGAAAGTTGAGTGACTATTCGATTGCATTCGGTTCCTAAATCTTACACGAGAATGAAACATGATCAACAAAAATGAAATCAAAAGTATTACATGATTCCTCCAAACCAAACATGACATTAGTATGTGTCCATGACCAATTAATTGACCTAATATTTCCATTGGTGTCATGTTTGATTTGTAAAATAAAATAGGATACAAAAGGAATGGAATGAAAATTTGAACTAAAAGTATAACGAAACCAAGTAATAAATTTGTTTCAATTTTCTTTGATTTCATTCCATTTTCCTATGCCAAACTTATAGCAAAGATGTTTAACCCAATAATTTATGAAGCATCTCTATTAAAAACAATAGAAAAATGTCCTTGGAAATTGAGGTTGGTGGTACAGTGAGTCTTCAAATTTCTATGCCTTTCAACTTTCTTCGTCAACTACATTTTCCGATCAAAAAATCAATCTTCAAACGAAGTGCTTATTTCTATTATGTGCATCTTTATGTTTCAATTTTCATACAAATGGAATCTGCCATCAAGGAAGATGCAAATCTCACTGGTCCGTCTAAATCTTATTTGCACAGCAAATACATAATTAGGGTTCATTTGGATAGAAAATTTTGTTTGGAAAAAAAGGAAAGAAAAGAAAAATGAGTAGGAAATTCATTTATTTTCGTTTCTATTTTCCTTTTCTATTAAATACTATCTAAAACAAAAGTTTATTTTAATATGACTAATTTTTTTTTTTTTTTAAAAGCTAAATATTAATGATGTGTAAGATTTAATTTTTGTTTATAAATTTAGCACTTATTTTCTTTTCTTTCTTTTTTTATCATTTTTTTTTATAACCAAACATGAAAATGAGGATTCCATTATATTTTCTCTCTTTTTTGTAACATTTTTTGAGTTCTAAACGTGGCCTTAGTTTATTGTGAATTTTAGTCATGTGTTAAGTTCTTTTAGAGAAACATGAGCTCTAAACTAACAAAGTAGACAAGATAAAAAGGAAAATAATAAGTTTTTAAAAAATTGAATCACGAGTCTCCTAAACACAAATAGACTCGAGATAAACCCCACACAAAGCATTTGGGTCACTCTAACCCTAAGGTCACGTTTGAAACTTAAAAAATATAAAGGAAAGGAAAAGAAAATATCATAAAATTCTTATTTTTATGTTTAGTTATTAAAAAAAATGAGAAATAAAAATAAAAATATATTAAATTTACAAACAAAATCTTGATTTTACACATCATTAATTTTTAATTTTTTCTAAATTTTAGTCAAATTAAAATAAAATTTTATTTTTGATAGTATTGGGAAGAAAAAATATATAATTTTTTTTTATTTTTTCAAGTAAAATTCATGATAAAGGCCCTTGAAAATACAACTCTGAAAAGCTCGAGATAGAAACAACTAAATAAACAGCCAGTCAAAAGTAAGACACCAAAACATGGTATTCCACGACAGCGTCACCAGTCGTCAAGTCGAGGGAATATGTGTTGGCCAGTGCAACACCAGACGCAAATCTGAAAACACCGGTCCCACCAATGATGGGCATCTCGCGATACTTCTCCAGCGCCGCGTTCCGGCCCAGGAGTGCCAAGGTGCTCCCCTTGTAGGGCCCGTCGGGGAAGTAAAGGTTCATGACCATGAGCAGGCTCAGCTGCTCCAGCCCAGCCGAGGCGTAGAGGCCCTGGGCCCGGCCCACCAGCCTGGAAGACGGGTCGGGCCCTGCTGTAAGCGGGTTGTCCACCATGGTCATCTGCCCGAAGAAGGTGAAGGTCCGGTTCGCGACGGGTGACGGGACCACCCGCACCGCGCTCGGGTTCTGCCCGCTCAAGGTGTCGTGGAAGTAGTAGTGCAGAGTCGCCGTCTTCGGGTACCCGCCCTTGAATTTGCTGGTTCTGAACCACTCTCTACTACTGGGTTCTTCTTCGACTCTGCTCATGTGAACCAGTGATATGCTTATTGCAAGAGAGATGAACATTAATGGAAGCAGAGCTATCTTCTTCCCCATCTCTCTCTCTCTCTCTCTCTCTCTCTCTCTCTCTCTCTCTATATGTTTGTTATGGGACCTTAGAGGTCAGGTTTTATAGGAGGATGTGGGAGAGGGTCAAAAGCCAATTGACTTTTGTCAATTTGGGGATTATAATTGTACATTTTTTTTTTTTTTTTTGTGTTGGGTGGGGGGGTATTATTTTAAAATAATATTTTGTACATTTTTTGATAAAAATTGCTTGAGCATATTTTTTGAGCAATTTCTAATAATTTATAGTGATTTAGAGGGTAAATTTTATGGAGAAAATTTAATTAAATTATTATGTATATAAAATTTAAAATTTGTAAAAATTAATTAATCTTATAAAAAAATTAGGTGAATATGTATAACGATTGCATGTAGTTGCTTTAGAGAAAATAAATAAATACATGTTTTCCAAAATCAGTTGGTTAGTTTGCGAATAATACCTTCTAAGAAAAGTAATAATAATAAAATAGATAGTTGAAATAAGAGGAGATAGTAGATACAATTTCCACAGATTTTGGAAAGAAAAAAAAGGTGGGTGGGTATGGTGAGAGATAATGGGTGGGTTAGCGTTGAACTTTGGTTTGACTATTTTAAACTTACAGCTTGGGCATGCCTGATTTAAAATTAATACACACTTTAACATATATGTTAAAATTTGGACTAACAAATTATTAATCCCAATATTAAGTATGTTGGAATAAAATGGACTAATTGAATAAAAAATTACATGACAAATATGTAAAACTATAAAGACCAATTTCATTACATTCTATTTTATTTTTCTGTATCAAACAAGTTATAAGAGAAACTTTCGATAAATTGACTTAATCGGCTCGCTTTATGGTCAAGTTTAATATTTTAATGATTAGAATTTATAATTTATATGGGCAAGAAGAGATTCGAGGTATTATAATTGGCCAAAAAAATAAAGTTTAATAAACGCAATTGGATATCAACCTCAAGCGTTTTAATCGAACTTCATCTCAAAGTTATCATTAACATTAAAAATAATAATTTTTTTATACTGGCATTAATATTTTGTGTCTACTATTAGTTAGTTGCAATTTTTCTCAATTTTTTTGTATCAAAATAGATCTCAAGATTTAAAGCACCACACGATTGCTTGTAAAGATAATCTTCCCAATGTCATCTAAGTCATTCTTCCTTAAAGATAAGGTCATAAATTTGAAAATGAGTAAAAGACCTTCCCTAAGGTTTCGTAAAAAGATACAGTATTCAGATCTTTCCTGAAATTTAAAAAATTTCATTGACCTCCCCTAAAATTTCAAAAATGCAACAAACTTCCCCTTAAATTTGCTAGAAAATTCTTTTATTTTTTATTTTTTTGACATATCTCTTTGGAGGTTTTTGGAATTCTAAAAATCTCAAGTAAGGTTCTTGAAAATTTTAAAACTTTAAGGGAAATCAATGTCTTTTTGTCAAGTTTCAAAGGATAATGTCAGTGTTTTTTACCTTTTAAAAATATATAAAATAATTATCTAAAATTAGTAATATTAGCATTGAGGGCCAAATTTATATTTGTATTTTTTGTCCCAAAAATTTTATTTTATTGTAAATGTCACATGACTTTCTTTTAACTGAATTTTTATTTTCAAAATAATAATAATCCAAAAATTAAGATTTTTATTGAACTAACTTTTATAGTGAACCAAGTTAAAGTCAAGCCCAATGCCAAACTAGGTCGTTTAAGTCAAGATTGTCTGTGTTGATATTTCTTGGACCAAAATGCCCCACCAACCGAAACCATTTCACCTCAATTTCCAAGGCGATCAGCAGTCAATATGTGTACTCATGAGTTTAGAACTTTAGGCAGAAATTTTCACGGCGGAGATGGCGATGCTTGTGCTCTCAACACTGTTGCTAGGCTCACCGCTCATCCCTGTTAAGTTCTATCATTATATTCATATTTTCCAACGTACTTGATAACTTTTTGAATCTTGATGGGCTGCCGGCGGGTCAACTCAGTTAGGCACAAGTGAGGTTCACATTGGCATCACCTTCCACCATATTCCATTGATTTTTATATTTAAATTTGTGTAAATTTGAACAAAACATAGCATAAATTTTATAAAAATTTATCCCTATATTTGTAAATTCAAATCAAAAACTTAAAATTTGTACAATTAGGTTGTCACGCCCAATCCCCAAACTTGTAGGATCTAAGGTACGACTTTGTGTGTAATTGGATTTGAATGGATTTGGACAAAAAAATAGTATAAAATCATATTCAGTTGCTTTCAAATTCATAAATATAAATCAAAGTTTTGAAATTCATACTTCCAAATATTTTTTATATGTGTGTGTGCGTCTCTAAATTGAGGTTATGTTTGAACTAGCTGACAAAATAAGTGAACCAGGTAGAAATTGAGTGTTTGGGGTCATCCAAAGAAATGCTGCCCATTCCTTTCTCTGCTATTCTAAGCAATGAGCAGAGTTAATCCGTGTAGGGCATGTGGGTTCAAACTTACTTGAGGCAAGTCGATCATGTTTATATCACATTACTTATTGATCTACTTTAGGCAAGTTGGTCATACGAGGTGCAGACCTATTTTGGATAGGTTGGTCATATGCATGTATCATGTGAGTTGCAAACTACTCTGAGCAAATCGACCACACATATATCACATCCAGTGTAGATCTACTCTAGGCAAATTGACCATGTATAGACTGGACCTGCTCTAAATCTCAAGTTAATATTATCTTTGGAATGAATTTTGGGTTGAGTTATGTTTTATAGTAAGCTCAGTTTGCTCTTTTTTAAATCTCAAGTTCGTTTTTGTGTGAGTGGATTATTGGATTTAGTTTGGTTATTGTTATTTTATGCGTGTTTAATTTTTAGTTAAAGTTTAAGTTTCATTACAAAATCTCAAAAATCACAAGAACCCGAATCTGAACTGTGTTCAATAAAACTTTTTGTTTCTTATTTTCTTTCGGATTTACGCGAAATTTGGAATTAAACTACATTCCCTGAGGAGACAGTCTGGCTTTTGAGTTAAGTATTACACGACTAAATTCCTATATTTGGGATAACTTTCGAATTGCTCATTTTTCGAATGAGTCAATTAACACCCACTCACACACATGACTTTTATACACAGCAACCCACACACACCCTTGAACCCTGGCTACCCTTTATGTGCTTACACACAGAAGACTCACGGCTACACACACACACTAAAACATGCACTGTTACACATACACATACTAAAATACACACATACACACACTGTTTCACGCACTAAAACAAACAAAATAAAAAATACACACACAGCACTCACCCACGCGAACTGCACACATAGCACTCACCCACTGACGTGCATTGCCTGCAAAATACACCCCCACACACACACACACACACTATTTCATGCACTAACTCACGCACACACCAACACACACCACTAACACACACCTAAGCGCGCGCGCGCACACACTATTACACAAAATGAAACACACGCCACTAACCTACACCTGCACACACATTGATACGCACACCACTAACACACTAATTTAAAATCACACATACACCTACACACACCACTAACCCACACTTGCACACACACACTGATACACACATCACTAACACACTAATTTAAAATCACCCACACACCACTAACACACTAATTTAAAATCACCTACACACACCACTAATTTACACCCACTCACATGCACGTGCCCACTTCATGCACACACACACACACCACCCATGCAATACACACGCTCATATACTCCTGCACATTCATGCATCCATACTAACACCCATGCACACGTAAAAATGTTTGCATGCAACACATTCATACACTCAAGCATGTACTCTTATACACACTCATGCACATACATGCATGCAATCATACACTTAAACACATACATTCACGTACTCATGCATGTACGTGCATGCAATGCTCACATTCACGTACTCATGCATACATAGTCATGCATGCGCACGCACTTATGCGCGTACACAATTCATACATATGCGTCCCGTGGGCACCACATATTGGCTTGGCCCTGACTAAACCTTAAACCAGTTGACCACCCCTATTGACTGCTTCATTCCCTAAATTAGTTTGGTCCCCAGAATCGGTATTGGACCGGTTCCTGTTTTTATTTTTGTTTTTAATGATTTTAAAATTCACAAAAATTCATAAAATTCACAAAAATTCTGAAAAAAATCACAAAAATTCAGAAAACTCATGAGAAAATTCTAAAAATATTTTTTGGGTTTGTTTTTCAATATTTTTGCTTTAATTATCCTTCTGTTATTTCAAAATTTGGAAAAATATAAAAAATTTCCAAAATTCACAAAAATTCACAAAAATGTTTTTTGCACTTAGAAAAATCATAAGTCATAGAAAAACCATAAAAAAAGTTTTTGAGGCCCTGAGAAATTGTTTTCATCCTGAATGAGTCCAAAAACTTGTCGAAATATTACTTTTCACTTAGAAAACTCTATAAAAATTTCAAAAATCCTGGGAGCGTATTTTCCTAACTATTTTCTTGATTTTTCAATCACAATGATTGCAACCAAAAGCATGGACTCTTTGGAGTATTGGATTGCTTCGGTTATGAGGGAATACCTATATTGTATTCATTTTGTGCATTTTCTTTGATTTTCGTGAGGGAGTAATTTTAAAGGCTTATTAAATTTATTTGGGGGATGATTTTCGATTAATCTGGTACCATTCGTAAGAAAGGGCGCGTAGGGGGTGCTAATATCTTCCCCTCGCGTAACCGAACTCCCGAACCCAACTCTAGTGACGTAGACCAATTCTACCCCTAACAGGATAGCAATCAAGTGTTTTAACCGCACTTCAAAAGGTTAGTGGCAACTCTATCACACATTATTTTTCCACGAAAATACCACTTTTTCAAAATTTACATCCATTTTTCCTAGTTCGCAGTTGCACCAGCGCTAGAGTGGTTTCTGGCGAGTTCGGGACGTCGCGACAGCTTGGCGACTTCGCTGGGAATCCTTGAGAGTTGAGCCAGTAATTAATTGAAAATTATCCCAAAATTCAAATTTGATAAGCCTTTATGAGTACTCTCTTTCATTTTTGTACAAGTTGATAATTTAATTATACATAGGTGAATAATTGTGTATGTAGGATTAACTGTAAATGCTTGGCTTACTTTTACGTTTGAATAAGCATGTGATTATTTGGTTCCACTTGTTGTTTGAATAAACATGACTACTTGGTTTCCTTTGTTAGCATGTTGTTGATTGTGAATACTTGGTTTCCATAATTGTTCGAATAAGCATGTTGAATTGTAAATATTTGCTTTCACATTTTTGAATAAGCATGTTGAATTGTGTATATTTGTTTTCATATCTTTGAATAAGCATGTTGTATTGTGAATATCTGTTTCCATATTTTGAATAAGCATGTGAATTGTAAATATTGGTTTTCTTACTTTTGAGTAAGCATGTGAATATCTGTGTGAATATTTGTTTCCATGGATTGTCTCAATGAGCCAGTGTTTAATTGTGAATAAATATGGGGATAGTGGAATTAGACTAAGCTCATAAATTCACATACTTTCACTAGTCTTCTACCTGGGCTTCATCCTTTAGGAATAGAAAGGAGCACAGTATTGTTAGCCCTTATGGGACATGGTCCTTGGGGGCGCACAAACCACTTCGCTTAGTGCGAACTTTGTTCAGACCTTTGTGAGGGAGGATAATGTCACGACCCACTCATTTTTCACATATTTTTTTTATAATAATAATATCAACATCAAACATCACAACTCAGCAGGTCACCATCCACCTAGACCCGTGGGTACCAGAGATATAACAAAACATACAGCAGAAACCTACGCAGCAAAAAGTATAAAATCATATACATCACATCATAATGTGCATAATACATACCAGAGTACTACAAACACTATCTCTCAGTATATACATCCCAAAAATAAGTCTAGGGACAATTCCCACAAAAAACCTATTCCTACCAAAAGCTTACCTTCAAAAAGGGCAGATAATCCACACTATGTCAGTGGGGCTTTTCCCGCTATCCTATCTGGGGCTCCTGAAAAGTTAATGAAGTTTAGAGTTGAGACACCTCTCAGTAAGGGAAATAAACTAATACTAGTGTGTGGCAACATGAGTAATTCGTGTTCAACATATATCCTATATAACACATTTAGTACTGTTTCATCAAATCTGGGAAAACATATATAGATATATATATATATATATATATATATATATATATATATATATATATATATCAACATGGCAGAACATACTACATTTTCATAACATATCTCAACTCATGTCATAATAATAATAACATAAAAATTATCCTAGTGGGTTAGTTGGCTGTTGTCATGTATTACCCCCATATGACTGGGTTGTGTGGCCCGAAGGTGGGACCTGACAATGGTTGGCCGACCACTGCCAAGTCGATAGTCTAGTCTGTAGGTCCGATGGGTCTACCCAGATTGGTCCGTACACTAGGGGCGATAACAGCACACTCTTCGAACATAACCCATCGACCATCCAATCTCACACCACTCCGTACAGCGGCGTTAACACAGATATCATAATCACGAGGACCATGGACACATAGCAACAGTACCGTGCAAGTGCTAGCTTAAACTAAGCCAACCAGGCTCTGATATCATATACATATACTGAAACCCTGATACTTAAATATCCCATATCATTTATTTTCACATCAATCATATCATTTCACATATATACGTGTATCATGAAAATCATCGGCCCGTACGCTAGCTACACATAGCACAGCCCGTACGCTGGCAAACAGTAATCACATAGCATGGCCCATACGCCGGCAAATCACATCTCCTAGCACGGCCCGTACGCCGGCAATCACGGTCACATAGCATGGCCCGTACGTTGGCAAATCACATAGCACGGCCCATACACCGGCAAATCACATCCATATATATATATATATATATATATCTAAAAACATCTCGGCCCGTACGCCGATTTTTTTATCATAAAAATCCATCTCATCCACGTTCCTAGAAAACAGCATTTCACAATATTTTTACTCATGCCACACAATAGATTTTCCACATATTCAACATATGATCATTTTCATAGTATTTTTGCAAATATAAGACATATATATATATATATATATATATATAATCATATACATTTTCCATAAATCAAATGATAACTATATATATATATAAATATTTTCCAAAACAATACTAGTTTAGTTTATCCCCTTACCTGATTCCTGGAAAGCCCCTAATAAAATTGTCCCGCACCCGTAGGGTTCCTAACTCAACACCCTGAAAATGAAAAATCCCAGAATTAAAGTTCAGTATTTCTAAGCATACAATATTTTCCTCAACTGTCAAAAACCCGCATATTGAGTAGAAAGTTTTCACCCAAAAGCATTCAAGTTTAACACCTGAGGGGTTCCCTGACCAACACTCTGAAACTGAAAACCCCCAGTATTAAATTTCAGTATTTTCATACACACAACATTTCTTCTAACTAGCGCAAGACCAAATATGGCTTAAAAAGTCTTACCTCAACTTTGGGATGATTTCCAACTAACTTTCTCCCACGATCCGCTCTAGAAGATTTGGAGAGAACTCTGCCAGGAGCGTCGTGGTGACTTCGGATCGTCGATCTGATGATTGGTGGGGCCGAAAATGTAGAGAGAAGGGAGAGAGAACCGTAGAGAGAGAGAGAGAGAGAGAGGAGAGAGAGAGCTCGGAGGTAAATGATTAAAAAATCCCGGATTTCAACTATTTATAGAACAGGGGATTTCGTCGACGAGACCCTGTATTCGTCGACGAGTCCTTCACAAATTTCGTCGACAAGAACCTGTATTCGTCGATGAAATTCAGGCCACCTCAGAACCCCTCTCGGTATTTTCTCGTCAATGAGCCCTTTGTGTTCGTCGACGAATTCTCTTAAGCCTTCGTCGACGAATACAGGGGATTCATCGACAAAGCCCTGAAACTCCCCCTTTTTGTTTTTCTCTTCCAAAATGCAATGTCGTCGACGAAGTCTACGGCTTCCTTCTATTTTCGGTTTCCATTTCCCTTTCCTTATTATTTAAATTTCATTTTTAAATTCGGGTCGTTACAGATAAAGTTTCAATCTGGAAACCTATTGTTTATAGGGATTAGAGCCTACCCACACATGGTTGTCCAGAACCCCTTGCCTAGATAGAGCCTCAGATAACCCCATGTATATCCAGATCTACCTTGAGTTGGGACAAGAGCCACATCCTTCTCCACATGTTGTAGTCCATGTCTTTTGTAGATATGCTTGGAAAATGCTTTGTGCTGTGTACATCTTGCATCCATGTTGGTCATCCGTATCACTTGGCCAATATTTCAGAAAAGCCCAATTCATTTTTGGAAAGTCAAATTTTATTTCCCAAAGTATCCTACCAAGGGGAAAATGGATCATTTTTGGGATCATTAATGGATAAGGTTTTTCTCAGAACTTTAGCCGAATGATTATTTAGGTTGCATGCATCCATGCATAATCCATGCATAAGATTTCATCTCCAATGGGCCAGTTTCACATTTCGATTTCCAGTAAAGTCGAGCCAAACCAAAGCCCGGAATTCCAACATTGAGTACACCTCTTCTCACCCTTACAATACCAGAAGTAAGGCAAGGATTATGGCTGAACAAATGGAAAGTCGAATTATAGGCCTAGAATAGGGGCAAAAACAAATAAGAGATAATATGAGTAAGATCTTGGAGCTCTTAATGGGAAAAAGTGAGGCGGCACAAATATGAGATGATTCCAACCCCACCCACGCTCCGGGGTTTACCTCAGTGCATGGGCAAACCTCGACTCAACCGCCTATCGTCACAAAAGACTCTTTTTCGAATGTTTCCTCCTTCATCCCAATTGCACTAGTACCGAGAGGTCCAGCCATGGGAATATCTCCAATGATGATAACAGATTCGGGAGTGAACAAATCTAAAACCGAGCATCATCGTGACGTGCTTGAGGAGCGGTAGCCATCGAAGGAACTAATGTGTTCGGTTCTGTTGATCCGATAGACCTCTGCCTAGTATCGAAGGTGGTCCTACCACCAAAATTCAAGATCCTGGACTTTGAGAAGTTCGATGGGACCTGGTGTCCACGAGCTCACCTCCAATTGTATTGTCAGGTAATGACAGTGTACTCAGACTATGACAAACTAATGATGCATTGCTTTCAGAACAGTTTTGTAACATCCCTCAATTTCTAAATATATAATGTCACATAATAGATAAAATGGTCAACCCGAACCCGTGGGTAGTGGGACACCTGTCAAACACAGCGGAAAACCTAACAGTAGTAAACATAAAATCTCAACATCCAAACATAAAACATAATACCAGAGCGTTCTGTTAACATCAATATACTGTTTATATGTACAATCTCCAAAAAGTCAAAATAACTCTAGGACTATGCAACAAAATCTCCTAGTCCTAACTCAACGCTTACCCTTCTAGTAAGGAAGCTCCACTCACTCAATGGCAGCCTTGACCCGCAGGTTTCTCTAGGTTTCCTGAAAAATGTATTAATGTTGGGTGTGAGACACTTCTCAGTAAGGAAAAATAAACTAAATACAGATGTATGGCAACATGAACATTTAAAGTACTTATACATATACAGTACATTTCATAACTTTGGAAATAATCATAATATCATACTGGATAATCATGTACTATCATATTTGTTAATAAATCATAACATACATAAGCATCTGTTATCACTGTAATAACATACATAAAAACATCTATTGTAACTGTAGTACTGAAAATGTACCTAAGATGAATAGCTAGCTAATGTCATGTATTACCCCCCCAATGACGGGTTGTGCAGCCCGAAGGTAGGACCCGACAATGGCTGGCCGACCACTTCCGAATCAAATATGTCAGTAAGTACGATGAGCCCGCCACACCCTGGTCCAGACTGCCAGGTGGACGTCCACACTGCCAGGTGGACGTCCACACTCTACTGAAAGCCACATCGACTATCCATCTCACATCCCCTCGTGGGACGGTTAGTACTAATCTGAAGTAGATATCTGATCTACACATATAGCTACGGTACCGAGCCCTGAACTGAACTAAACTAACATCCTGACTATAATAACATATAATACATGAACATACATAATATCGTCATGACCTCGTGCTGAAAACATAGATACGGCCTCGTGCCGAAATCATATATATGGCCTCGTGCCAAAATCATAGTAAATACGGTCTCGCGCCGATAACATAGTAAATACGGCCTCGTGCCGATAACATACATGTGGCCTCGCGCCAAAATCATTTCATGTATATATATTCTGAAAATAACTCATTTATCATATATTCATCAAACTCAATATAGTATAATTCGTCTTTTCAAAATACCTGAAAATATGCTTTGCTTGTAAAATCATTCATATCATGATTCGCTTCACATAAAAATAATGTTCATGCCACACATGTGCTGTTAAAAATCATACTTCATATTCTAGAATCATGTTTTCCTATCATCTCATATATACAAATATATTTTAATCATCATAACAGTATTTTCCCAATCGTACATTTCCTTCATAATACACAATATAACATATGCTTTTCTGAAAATAAATTTACTCATAATCAATAATAATTTGTATGGAAAATTACTGCTTTAATTTATTCTCTTACCTGGCTACTGAGAAAGCTCCTCAAATTTCCTAGCCTGACCCCCATAGGATTTCCTACTCAATACCCTGAAACTCAAAATTTCCAGTATTAAACATCAGTATTTTTATGCGTACATCAATTTCTATAACTACCATAAAGTCTAATTTGGCTTAAAAAGCCTTACCTCAACCTAGGGATGATTTCCAACTTCATTTTCCTAACGATCCACTCTGGCAAACTCGTAGAGAACTTCGCCAGGAGGGTTGTGGTAGCCTCAAATCTTTGATCCGACGACTGGCGGGGCCAAAATCGAAGAGAGAGAGTGAGAGGGTCGAAGAGGAGAGAGAGAGAGTGGAGAGGAAGCTTCAAATGAATAAAAAATCAGATTTTTCACATATATATACAGCAGAATTCGTCGATGAGTCCTTCACAAATTTCGTCGACGAAATCCACTCCTCGTCGACGAAATTCAGTCAGCTCAAAAACCCCTCTTGGTATTTCTTCATTGACGAAGCCCTGTATTCATTGATGAAATCTTTTAAGCCTTCGTCGACGAAACCCTGTGTTCGTCGACGAATTCAGGCAATCTTTTAAAAATTATTTTATTCCCCAAATGCATTGTCGTCGACAAAGTCTACGGCCTCCTTCTGTTTCTGTTTCTATTTCTATTTCTCTCTCTCTCTCTCTCTCTCTCTCTCTCTCTCTCTCTCTTTATTATTTAAATTTCATTTAAAAATTCAGGTCGTTACAAGTTTGACCAGTTCAACCATCTGCTGGTACACACAGCAAAATAGTACCAGGGTCAGCTCTTGGAAAGACTTGGCCAACGCTTTCATTACTCAATACCGCCACATGACTGAAATGGCGTTAGACCGAGTGACCCTGCTAAGGATGGAAAAGAGGCCCACAGAGACCTTTGGAGAATACGCCTATAGGTGGAGAGATGTAGCAATCCAAGTGGACCCCCTGGTAGGTGACCGGAAAGTTATCACGTTGTTCGTGAGTACCCTAATTAAAAGACCCCTACCATAAGCATCTCTTGGGAGCAACTCCCAACGATTTCATAGACATCGTGGCAGCTGAAGGAAGGATTGAAGCCGACATCAATGCAGGTCGGGTCAAGGTTGGTAATGCCAAGACTAGCCTAAGCAAAAAATGGAATGGTAAAAGGAGAGATGAGGAAGCCTAGATGATTCAAGGGCGTTACCATCAGGGAGGCTGAAACCAGAGGCCCAGGAAAAATTTTGTTTTTGGAACCACTACTGATTAGATAACACATGCAAGCACAAGGCCCTAGACCAGGCTTACGCCCGCCTAGCCAAATGTTTGGGCACAGGATAAAGGCCTCTAGAGGAATTTTTGAAAAATTGATCCCATCTCAATGCCATATGCTGAGTTATTCACATAGTTGCTTGAAAAAGGGATAATCTCCACCGTCCCCGAGGATTTTGTTCCAACCCCTACTCCACATTGGTACACCCAAAGGCTCGATGTGCATATCACTCCAACTTCACCGGTCATACCATCGACCATTGGTGGGCATTTAAGCACAAAGTACAATCAATGAGAGATGTTGGATGGTTGGTATTTGACAGCAAGGAGCTCGGTATACAGAGGAATCTACTGCCTAATCATAGCAGGGGGTAGGGGTGAGCAAATGATCGATTTGGTTAAATTCGGGTAATTAACTGAATTAACCGAAAAATTCGGTTAAATAATACCATTAACCGAACCAACCGAATTGACAAAGGACACCGAACCGACCTCGACCGAATTGCCCATTCGGGTAATTCGGTTAACCGATTTTAACCGAAATCATTTAAAATTAATTGCTAGAAATATAATACAATTATAAATTTTTTTTAAAACCAAATCCAGCTTAATTAAATACCTTATTTAATAATTTTATCAATGAAAATAATATTTTACCATAGAACAAAGAATTCAAATAGGTTAATTAAACTCCTTAATGCACTTGCATAAGCAAAATTTATATTCATAAATTATATTTAAAATCTAATTAATTAGTAATTCGGTTAATTGATTAACCAAAATTTTTTTTACCCTTAACCGAACCGAAACCGATTAACCGAAATTTTGTAGAATTATAACCGAACCGGGATTTTTACCCGAACTGAATCGGCCAATTTTGGCCGGTTAATTCGATTTTCACCGAATTATGCTCACCCCTAGCAGGGGGTACAATTAAGGCCATCGGGTCGAAGGAATGATTAGAAATGATCTCAAGAATGAATCATGTGCTAAGAGGGATGCTTCTATATGAGTCCATTTCATTTTAAACATTTTAGATTTGAATTAAGTGAAATGCATTTTAGTCTCATCACATCACCTTGTGCCAAATTTTATCTATTTTAGCTTGCATTTTGTGCTTTGACACAGGAAATGATTTTACTAGAACAAAGGACTTGGAGCCCGTAGTTAGCTGATTTTGTGAATCTACTCAAAAATTTAAAAAAAAAAAAGAAAAAAAAAAGAGAAAGAAAAAAAGAGAAAAACAAAAAGAGAAAAACAAAACAAAACAGAAAAAATAAGAAAAAAAATAAAAAAGAAAAAAATGAAGGAAAAGTCTCCAAATTGGAGTCTAGTAAGGACCCCACTACAAGATACGGTCCAGGAGCCCTTTAAGGAAAGGCGGCCAAAAACGACCTATCAAGCTTTACATTTGCTCGACGAAATCAATTAACAAAGTCTCCTGTCTTCATTTTCCAAATCAAGATTGGTATCTTAGGAGTATAATGATTATATTCTAATCAAATGAGGGGTGGCCATCTTTGGTCGACCAATTTTTCCATAAAGAACCAAACAATGATTTACCATTTGTCAACGAAGTTGACCCTAAATGTTAAACCGAATTTTTCCTAAAAATCAGTTTGCCAAAAATTCAACTTGGGTTTGGGTCTCCTAGGGTTTGACAAGTCATTTGAGGTGATGGCCACTACCTAAAATGATGGCAGACTATTTTTCTGCTACCCAGAAAGAGGATTGAGAAATGACAAACCCTTTGCTAGCCATGTTGAGTTTGAAATATTCAATTCTTGCTTTAACCCGTCGAAGGAACACACCCCACACTGAGGCAATTTTAAAAGGTTTAGTTCTAAATGGAGTTCACATGAAAATGAAGATTAAAACTCCTCCATGAAAGGAAAAGCGAAAAGGAAGAAGATGCAGAAAAAAGAAAGAAAGAGAAAGAAAGCAATTAAGGGATATATATCACATATGATCCTTAACCAATGATTACCTTTGGTAATATCAACAAAATTTGAGCCTTATCATACCTTTTTCTTCAATAACCTTTATCCCTAAGCCTATATTGCTGTTCAAATGAAATTCCTGACCAGATTGGTACGCATTGTTGTTTCTAATGATTTGTCATACTCAACGTCGAGTATGAACTACGTAAAAAGGTATGTAGGCACCTTGTTCAAATAACAAGTTTGGTCAACACTTACGCATATGGCGTCCTAAAATGGGGCAGAATTTTTGTTATGGGATGGGGTTTTTAGCCTGTGTTTCCTTATTCTTGTTAAAACCTAAATCCCTAGCCTACATTTTGTCCCATGTCTTAAAGTCCACCTTGAGGTTGGAATATTAATCATGTTTCTCAATAAGACACTAGATATAAAGTTGATATGAGTAAGGAAGGATCACTGGTTACGCGGTTAATGAAAAAAAAAGAAAAAAAAAGAAAAGGGGGATTTGCTCATTGATGTGATTCCCTAAGCTAATAGCAAAGTTACACAATACTGGTAAAATTGTTTCCTGTTAAGCAAGCATAAAAGGGCAAGCAAGCTTGAGCATTCCATTCATATCCCTAATAAGATGGAACTATCTGATTGCATGTTTATTCATTTAAATTTCAAATTAATTTTAAAACATTAAGGATGCAATCCAAAGAAAGCCTTTGTTTGGAAAATGCAAGATGAACAGGACCCGTCACAAAATGCATTAACTAGGAATTTCATGTCAAGTTTCAGGAGAGCCAATTCAAAAATTTGCTTACTCGAGTGGAATTTAAAAATATGGCCAGGATCAGTTATAGATGCATGTAACTGGGGCTGATTTCGTGTTGAGTCTCATTGGAGTTAGGACGGGTACTTTCATGACTGAGTAAATTTTGAAAACATGGCCGAGAGCAGGCACACACCAATTTAATTAGGGCAGGTTTCATGTTGAGCTTTAGGGGAACCAATTCAGAGACATTCACCTCAGATTGAAATTCGAAGATATGGCCAAGATCAGAGATTGGGTTCATGATTACAGGTGCATTGGAAAAAGAAAATTAATACATTATCATGCATTTCATAGGAAAGAAAATGCATACATATTGCATTAACATGCACACTCATCTCCACATTTAGGCATTGTCAGTAGCAACATGCATACAATGGAGCACCATTCATACGTGTCTGGTTGAATGAGTTTTTGAACAGTCATCTGGCATACTTGACTGAGCAATCTCTGGAAACTGGGGCAGTTGACCTCAGACACACAAAGAGTTACCTGGAAACTAAGGCAGTTGACCTTAGGCACAGATTGGCGTACTTGAAAACTAGGGCAGCTCACCCCAAGCACAAATTGACATACTTTTTAATTTCCGCATTGTATTTAAATTACTTGTGTATTGTGTCTGTGTTGAACACTTGTTACATCTGTGAGTAATTGGGTAAAAGTGTATGCTTGACAAAGACACATATTAGATTGATTAATTGTGAAACATTAATCTAATTGTTAGGTAACTTGAAGTTTGTAATTGAAGGTTTTTTGAAATTAGATCTTAAAGGTCATAATCTTATAAAAATACTCAATTTGCTCCTTTCTTGAGATAACATCGTAATTCACAGAAAGGATTTTGATTACTATAAAATGAATATATGAATATATTATATAATGAGACGTGATTTATGTTGAGATAAAAACAGATATGTTTTAAATAGATATGTTGATATGAGATATGTACATATATGTTTTATACTAATATAATGATATGAGTTATATACAGATATGTTTAATGCAAATATGTTGAGATGAGATATATACAGACTAGTTTTATTAGATATGATGAAATGTGATATATATACAGACGTGAATTTCATTGATATGTTAAAATGAGATATACACAGACATGATGAAATATGATGAACAGTCATGAGTTACAGATGAGATGTGTTATTTACGCATCAATACTTATGAGCTTGAGCTTGTTTATGAGAAATGAAAGCTTTTGGAAAGATATTATTATGTATACTAAGTGGTGGAAATAAGAACTCGATTGGTTAATGATATGAGAGCACGGTACCATTTCTTGTGATTGAGTTAGTGAAGGAGCGTGCTGGTAATGGAAGTTGATTGAGCCTTTGGAGAGATGTTGACTGCCCCTGGGTCCGGACCAGGCTGCAGTGGGCAAATTGTATTATAGATGAAGTATTTTGACTTAACCTGGTAGGTCAACAAAGGTTAAGTCTCGCCTTCGGGCTATACAACCCAGTCATGTGGGGTTATTACATGACGGTAATATGAATGGGTTCCTCATTACAGACTCGATACACTCATATGATTGTACTTTGACAGTTATGTTATTTTGAACATAGAAATATTTACTGAGCATGATCATATTTACGAGAAAAATATATGGATGCAAACGTGTGTGTGTATATATATATATATATATATATATGTATATGTATATGAATATGAGTACAATTTCTATGATTTCTCAGTTAAGTTAATTTTTATACGAATATGATATGATACACTAAAACTCATTTACCACACACTGATAATAATTTATTCCCACTTACTGAGAGGTGTCTCACCCCAAGGATTTTTAAACATTTTAGGAAGTCCAAGACACTAGGCGGAGCGAACTCTGGGATAGCGGAGGCTTAGATTTCCATAGTTCAGGGTATGTTTTATTTTTGGGACTGGGGTTATGTTCATATGACCCTTGGGATAACTTATGGATTTTTGGGAGTTATATGTACTTTTGTGGAAACTCTAGGACTCTGGTATTGTACATAAGGGTTAGATGTGTTATGTTTTTCCACTGCGTGGATAGTTTACATGTATGGACAGGTGTATTCCCCGGTACCCCACCTTCGGTCCAGGTTGACTTTATTATTATTATTATTATTATTATTATTATTATTATTATTATTATTATTATTATTATTATTATTATTATGGTATCAGAGATATATGATAAAAAAAAATGGTAAAGAAAATCAGGGCGTCACATAATCTTAACAAAACTTTTGCTGAAACACTCCTCACCCTACATCATGATGTTGGAATTAAACATAGCAGAGTTAATGAGAACTCCTCTTTCTTGTGGCAAAAAAGATTGAGTCATACATCAAGGGAAAGAATGGAGAGATTGGTAAAAGGTGAGATTCTTTCAAACCTTGATTTTACTAATTTCAATGTATGTGTGGATTGCATTAAAGGAAAGCAAACCAAACATATAAAGAAAAGTACCATAAGAAGTAGAAAACTTTTGGAGATTGTCCATACTAATATTCGTGGACCTTTCGACTCACCGTCTTTTGGTGGAGAAAAGTACTTTATCACTTTCATTGATAATTTTTCACATTACGGTTATGTCTATTTGTTACATGAAAATTCTCAAGTAATAAATATTTTAAAGACATATATTGCTGAAATTGAGCGACAGTTAGATAGAAAGGTGAAAATAATTCAATCGGATAGAGGTGGTGAGTATTACAGAAGGTATGATGGAATAAGACAATGTCCAAGACCGTTTGCTAAATTTCTAGAAGAGCATGGTATTTGTGCACAATACACAATGTCTGGTACGTCCCAGCAGAATGGTGTGGTTGAAGGGTGTAATCGTACTCTTATGGAAATAGCTAGGAGTATGTTAAGTAACTCCTCAGTACCCATTTCATTTTATGGAGGCCTTTAAGACAGCCGTTTATTTGCTTAACCGGATTCCTAGTAAGGCAGTTCAAAAGACTCCTTTTGAATTGTGGATGGAAAGGAAACTGAATTTAAGACACTTTCATATTTGAAATTGTCCAGTAGAGGTTAGGATCTATAATCTACATGAAAAGAAGTTAGATTCTAGAACTGTAAGCGGATACTTTATACATTGCCCAGAGAATTCCAAAGGGTATAAGTTTTATTATCCTAACCATAGTACGAGAATTATTGAAACCAAAAATACCAGATTCCTTGAAAATGGTGAAATTAGTAAGAGTGATGTATAACGTAATGTGGTCATTGAAGAAGTTCAGTACCTATCTCGATATCTAGAACTTCAACGAAAATTATTGTTTCTCCAGTTATCGAACAATATGATAACATTGAATAACAATCTAATGATCAGTCACTCTATAATGAAAATGTTACCAATGAACCAGTTGCAGAACAATCACAAGAAATAGCATTAAGGAGATCTCAAGAAAAAAGAGATCAATTATTTCATATGATTATTTGGTATATTTGTAAGAATCTGATTATGATTTTGGGGTAAGTAAAGATTCGATTTCATTTTTACAAGCCATTGAAAGTAGAATCAAAAAATTTCTTACAAAATGTTATAGAGTTTCTCTAAGATTTGCCAAGAAGACACATATTTTTTTTAAAAAACTATTTTTTTAATATAAAATTTAAGAGAAAGTTTGTGTCTTTTTTGATAAATTTCAATAGAGGTCCTCTTGAAATTTTTAGAGAAGTTATTTAAAATTTTGAAAGCTCCAAAGAGGTTATTGTTTTTTAATTTCAGGTTTGTATCCGCTGGCCCTTTCTTTTTTTTTTTTTTGAATGTTTTAAATGAAATATTAGAAAAAGAAAATTGCAAGCGTTGGGAATTTGGGTGATGCGGATTTCTGTTTTTTTCTGGATTTTAAAGCTTGAAAGTTGGATGGTGCGGGTTGTCCACCATGGCTATGAGGCCGAAGAGGGTGAAGCTTTGGTTGGCGACGGGTGATGGAGCCACCCGCCAACTTACTCGGGTTCGGCTCGCTGTTCTTTGGATATCCAAACCCGAATTTGCTGGTTCAGGACCATTTTTTTGTTGGGTTCTTCCTTGATGGTGCGCATGTGACTGACATTTCTGTAATTAAAGATGAATATTGACGATGTGTGGCTACTGGCTAGCATGACTTTAATTTTTTCAAATATAATTAAACGACATTAATGTTCTTAATATAGCTACAGTAAAAACGTTTAATATAAATACGTTTAATGTAAATACATTTAATGTGTTAGCATAAATAATAATATTTAAATTAGTGGACTATTGGATGGTTAATGAGAAAATGAAATGGGACAATTAATATATATATATATATATTCTTAAAAAAAATAATATAAAATAATTACTACATATTTAATAATTCAAATTTTAGAATTAATCATTTGTTAATTTCAATTCAAAATTTGTTCATAAAATCATATTTGACTAAATAATTAATTTTGTGATCTTCTCTATAGAAAAAAAAAAAAAAAAGTATGATAAAGTTATTAACCAAAACCTAGCTTTTCAAATAAACTTTCTTAGATAAATAAACTTAGAAAATATACACAATTTTTAGGTCCGAATTCAAATAATATTAAAAAAAAATGAAAAAAAATTATGTTTTTATAATTGGTTTTTTTTAAAAAGTATAAAATTAAAAAAAAAAAAAAAAAAAGGGTAAGAGATACCGATCTACCCTAAGATTTGACAAAAAGACAAAAATATTTTTTGAGATTTCAAAAATTTCAAGAACCTCCTCAAAGGTTTTAAGAATTTCAAATTGTATTTTACAAAAAGACAAATCTTTTGAAAGAAAGTTCGTGCCTTTTTAACAAATTTGAGGAGATGTCTATATTTGAAACTATAGGAGAGGCCGATAAGATTTTTGAAACCTTAAGAAAAATTCTTATTTTTTTTGCCAAACCTAGACAGAGGTCAATACTTTAGTCCAAATAAAAAAATATACTAAATTCTTCAATAAAATTTTAATTTTATGTATCGCTAATATTTATTTTAATTTTTAATAATTATTTTTTTCCCTTTTTTCTCTTTTTTCTTTTTTCTTTTTTGAAATCCAACATGAAATCATATACATATATGGTAATGGTGTGATGCCACCAAAGCAGTGTAAAGAATAAGCACTGTCACGGGTGGGCAGATTGGGCCAAAAAATATGGCCCAGCGGCCCAAAGCCCAAGCCCAATCTTGATGCCCACTTTCCCCATGGGAAATGACGCGGTTACCTACAACTGGGCCCTAATTAAGCTGCTTTTAATTCTTTGTGCAAAATCTTACACGGTTTTAAGTATCACACCCCATCCAGATATTTAATTTATTGACGGTATGAACTTTCACTAGTTGACCATTTAGCAATCATTTAATAAAATAAAATTTTACAATAATATTGAATTAAATAAATTAAATTAAAAAAATTATCCAATATGATGTCTTTAAAACTAAATAAATAAATTGAAAACATAACTTATTCTTGAATTGAATAATTTATCGGTCTAATCTTTTTGGATCAATCAATTGACATATGACAAAATAATTTTATTATTATTTTATAATTTTAAAAAATATTAAAAAAATAAAAATAAAATAATATCGAATTAAATTAAATATATTGGTTAGTGTAATGTCCTGAAAACAGAATAAACGAATTAGAAACCTAACTGATTCTCAAATTAAACAGTTTGCTGATCCGATTGCCTTGAATCAATTGAAATAAACATGATAAAATAATTTTACTATTATTTTAAAATTTTTAAAAGTATATGAAAAATAAAAAATGCTAATAAATCATAAAAAATGTCTAGTAATTATAGTATTAAAAAAATGTTTGTTAGATGTAATTTCATAAAAATTTAAAGACTAAAGGAAATAAAACATAATTCATTATTTTTTAAATTCAAGTAACCTATCAACCACAATGCTAAAAAAAACATAAACTAAAATTTCAAATTCAAACTTCATAAATTAAAATTATAAAGTTGAATTTTAGTTATTTTTTGTGTAAAATATAAGTGTTAAATAGATGAAAAACACATTTATATTAATTCGTTAACCTTTGATCTAACCAATACACCAATTTTTTAAAATTTTAACCAAGTTGGTATGTTATTAAATATGAATTCAACCAAACTTAGAAGATAAGTGACAATTCGACCAATCGATTGATATGAGTCGATTTTTATGCTATATTTTAATTTTAAATATACATTTAGTCATTTAATTTGTATGTAAATTGTATATAACAATTTTCGAAACAATAAAATTATTTAAATATTTTTTGAATTATTAAATTATTTATTATATATATTTTTTAATTTTGAAAAATAATAATTTAATTATATATATTTTTAGATTACATAGAAACTCTAGCCACCAACAAACCCTTCGGGCCCCCTAGTGCGGCACCAAATTTACGGATCAGCATCCTCCCCCTAGGTCTCGCTGATCAGGTAAAGTTCGGAATGCGGACATGGCTTCCGTGCATCAGTTTGACGTTCGACCAACCCGACCCCCAGGATACATCTCCATTACTATCCACGGTCCACGCTAGCTCACAGAGAACTCTCACCATCCACGGTCCCCGCTTGCTCACAGACCGAACTCTCATCATTTATGGTTCTCGTTGGCTCACAAAGTAAATTTTCACCATCTACAGATACTGCTGGCCCCAATCGAACTAATTAATTCGAAAAACTAAGTATCCAATTTATTTACGAATTTAATTTTCAAAGTGTTTTCTACTTCGTTGAATAATTTTTTGACGTTATTTATTAAATCAATGTTATTTTTAAAGTTATGTAATCACAAATAAATAAAAAAATGATAAAATTTTTATTTTATTTATTGTTTTATATATACTTTAATATTTGTTTGTCTTGTCACTAACTTTAAACTTAAAAGGTTTTATTTTTATGGTTTTCGAAAACACAAACAGAATTGTGTCATTTTTCAGAATATTGAGCATGTTGCTACACTTTACTCTTATTTACAATCAGTTCCCCTTACGCCTTTATATAAAGGAGAGACAGGGTCTGAGAGAGAGAGTGAGAGAGAGAGAGAGAGAGAGTGAGAGAGAGAGAGAGAGAGAGGGATGGCAATTGCAGCTTTTGTGTTAATCTCTCTTGTGGCAGCAGCCATGCCGATGAAGCTTCAGAGCCTTGAGAATGGGGGCTCCCAATGGGCCTGGGCCAAGAGTGTTGAGAACCAGAAGGAGACCGCCGCCACCACCACCACCACCACCACCCTCCAGTTCTACTTTCACGATATTGTGAGCGGGAATGACCCGACGGTCGTCCGGGTGGCGGAGGCCACCAGCACCGACAAGTCGCCGACCCTCTTCGGCGCCTTGAACATGGCGGACGACCCGCTGACGGAGGGACCCGACCCGAACTCGAAGCTGGTGGGGCGAGCACAGGGGCTGTACGGGTCCGCCGGGAAGGCAGTTTTATCTCTGATCATGGCCCTGAACTTCTGCTTCACGGACGGAGCGTACAACGGGAGCTGCGTCACCGTTCTGGGTCGGAACCCGGCCTTAGACCCGGTCCGGGAGTTGCCGATCGCCAGCGGATCCGGGCTTTTCCGACTGGGTCGCGGGTACGCAATCGCCCGGACACACTGGTTCAATTTCACCACCGGAGATGCCATTGTTGGATACAATGTGACGGTGGTCCATTAATATTTAGTATTAAATATTTATTTCTGTTTCCTGATTATATGATTGGTTGATCGAATATTTGAAGAAAACAATATTTGATTTGCCTTACATATACCTTCGCAAAGTTTGCTTCATAATAATAAAGATTACTTTCTTTGGAATATGTATTTTAGATTTTGTTTTTATCTCTAGCGTCCACTTATAATCACTAGTAATTATTATAACAAAATTAAAGAAATTATGGCCATTTTAGAAGATAAAAAAATAATTTATTTTAAAAAATTATGTATATACTTAAATAAAATAAAAGTACATATAATAATATTAAACTCAACTTATCTAACGAGAAATTCTCTTTTTGATTCATTGGTGTTGCGGATTTGTCTTATAAAAACGTATCATATAATTAGAGTTCAAATCATTTATGTAAATTTAAAATTTTTAAATATGTATCGGATATAGACCATGGCACAGAATATTTATGAATGAATTATTATTATTATTATTATTAATTATAAGGTGGATTCTAATGCAAAGAGAAAGTAGTCCTAAAATGTGAGGGGTGGGGGAGACCATGATGGGCAAGGAATGATTGGTGATGCCAAAGCATTTCTTTGATTTAACCTTTTTTGTGAGATTGAAGTTGAGTGACAGTCATTCGCTTAGCCATATGACACGTATCAATGATTCATTGGCTTGGCATGGCATGGCATGCATGATGCACCCTGGCTTTTACTTAACCCTCTAATAGTCTAATTCCACTTATATAATTATATATAAATATGAATATAAATATATATAAAATGTGCATTTCTTGATTTAGGGTAATGAGTAATAATATGTAATTAAATATGCATATGAAAGTTATGAATATAGGTTGTCTTATTGGTAAAATAATAATTAAGGATCTTTATGAGTAAGACTTATAAATGAGTATGAGTAGACATTTTGAATTGTCTTAAATAATATAAGTAGATTTTTTGAATTGCCTTTTAAGAGAAATTATGATAGATATAGGGTGTCATCAGCTTAATACGCAATTGTGATATCAAGCTTTGGCTCACCATACCTCTACGTTTGTTCAAGATTCTACTAAGAAACAGAGGATAGTTTATCATTTTACTTATTAAGAATTGGTTGGGCTCCCTTTAACTTTTTAAAAGGACATTTTAAAAAGAAGTTAAAGAAAATGAGTTTTTTGATATTGTTTTAAAAATATTTGATCTTTCTGTAAAAAAATTGTAAGATGCTTAAAAGTATTTAAAATGATTAAAATATATAGGTATTTTTAGGAAATATAATTAATTCATTAATAGTTTGGTAATATATGAAAAAAAAATTAAGAATAATAATGAAATTGAATAATTTGTTGGTGAACATAGAAGTTAACTTTTACCTTTTAAAAGTTTTTAAAGGCAAAAGTTAACCATGTTGGCTTTTATTTAACCCTTTAATTCCATATATATATATATATATATATATATATATATGTGTGTGTGTGTGTGTGTGTGTGTGTGTGTGTGTGTGTCTACATGTAAATTGTTATGAAACGTGCGAAAATTATGATGATAGTACGGAAAAATACAGAGATAAAGCAACAAAAATACATGAATTTAACGTGATTCGATAGTATACGTATATCCACACGAGCCAGTAACGGCTAAGTTTCACTATTTAGAAAGTAGGATTACATCGTATATATTTATACTAACCCTAACCATATAGAGGTATTAGGAAAATTTCTCAAATACCCTTGTACCCTACCACAGGGGCGTTGCCTCCACACCCCTAACCCATTAATTGTTCCAACCCATAAAACAATAAATTACAAGCCTAAAAAGCTGATGTCGTTATTCCGCTCCACTTCTGACATCTGCTTTCTTTGTAAATGTGTTTCACTCAATATGAGTCACATACTATAATACAAATGCTCGCGAGATATATGTATGCATATGAGTGCATATGTGCATATATGTTAATATATATAATGCATGTTTCTTGATTTTCATGTATAGTATGTAATTAAATATGCGTGTGAAAGTATGTAATTATATATGCGTGTGAAAGTTATGAATATAGGTTGCCTTATTGGTAAAATGATAGTCATAGGTCTTATGAGTAAGACTTATAAATGTGTATTAGTAAACTTTTCAAATTTTCTTTTAAGAGAAATCAAGATAGAAGTAAGGCGTGGTCGACTTAGTACGTAGGTATGATATCAGGCTTCGTTGCTTTGGCCCCACCATGCTCTTATGTTTATCTAGGATTCTAATAAGAAACATAGTTAGAAAAGTTTATCATTTTACTTATTAAGACTTAGTTTGACCCTTCATGAAAAGAAGCTTTTGATATTATTTTAAAAATATTTGGCCTCTTTGTGAAAAAAAAAACTTTTAAAAAAGGAAATGTTGACTTTAAGTCCGGTAAAAAAAAACTAGTTAGAAGGCTAAAAGTATTTAAAATGTATTTTTAGGAAATATAATTAATGCATTGATAGTTTTGTAATATTTGAAAAAAAATTTTAAAGACAACAATGAAATTGAATAATTTGTTGGAGAAAAAGTTTGTTTTTACCTTTTAAAATTTTCAAATCTATGACTTTTAAAAGGTTAGCGAAAAAGCTAAAAGTTGACATATAAAAGTTAGAAAATATATTTACCAAACATGTGCAACCCAATTTTTACTTTTAAGAAAGAGAAGTTGAATGAAAAAAAAAAAAAAAGAGGCCAGACTCACCCTAAACTTTTTAGCATAAGTGGAGTTTTTATATTTTTTAATTGAAATTTGTAAAAAAAAAAAGAGAAGAAGTATGTTTAGAACATAATGAGCGAGAAAAAAACGGAATATTGAAAACTGTCATCACTTCCTTTAATTAACAGTAAAGATTCACATGTATAAATAGAGTTATAAGGCTTTCTTTTGCACAACAAATGATGAGTTTGATCCTTAACTCCTTCAATCATCTCCTTTCAAGGTTCGAACAACAAAAGTCCTAAACTTCGCTACTCCTAGGAGACAATTTACATATATATACGGTGAATAATTGAATTGTGAAGAAGGGAGGATGAGTCAAAAGGTTGTGAAATGAATATTTACTATAATAAGCTATTTGTTATGATACAAACTAAAGATGATAATATTTTAACCTAGCTAGTATAGGTTGTATAGCTAGTGAAATGAGCTATTTGGAGGGATCCTGATTGAAAGACAAGAATATTTTGACCTAGTTTGTATAGCTAGTGTTTGCATGCAATAATTGTATATATCTATGTTGTGAAAATAACGCCTCTTATAACAATGTATAGCAGAATAACAATATTATTGTAAAGAATCAAACAAACACTTGTAACAATTTAAATGGTGATAAATAGAATATATCCACAATCATAGCAGTACAAAGAAAACAATAATAAAAGCAATGACACTAAGAATTATGTGGTTTGGCAAAGCCTACATCCACGAGAGCAATTGACAAGAGATTTCACTATGAAGATCAAAGATTGCACACTACAATGATCTTCTCTCCTTCTCTTACCCTCTCTCACTCTTTTACTTGTCAAAATATGCTTAGAAGAACATATATATAATAAGCCCTCGGAGCTTTCTCTCCAATAACCCAACCACCCCAACATTCAAATTCAAAATTTGAATATTTTCTCGCAGCCCAGGCGGACTCATCGACGAGAACAGAGGATTCATGGACGAGTTAAAGAAGCCCACTCATCAACTAGTCTATCCTTTCGTTGACGAGTCTTCGCTCTGAGATTTTCTAACTCTCGGTATCTACTCTCGTTGACGAGCACAGGGCACTCGTCGACGACTCTTCTACTATCAGCACAAGAAGACCTTTATCTCATGTTTTCCTTCTTTTGTTTGTGATTTCCATCAAGTATAAGAGCCACACACAAATAGAACAAGAATATATATATATCAACTTAGAAAATCAAATGGTGATCAAAGTGACTTTATAAGTTATAATACTTAGAATGCAAAGGGAAATGAAATAGCGTATGGACTATCTTCAAAGTATAATTCAGGTCTAATTAATAGACCTTCCAACACTAGGAAAATCACATAAATACTTTAAAAAATTAAAAAACACTAACATTTTAAAAATAACAAAAGTAGTATGTGACATAATAGCATCTATACTTAATGTAAGTACACCTCTCAAGGGCGATGACGTGATATACTTATCTTAATAATAAATTTGAGCTCAGAAATCATACTTGAAAGAAGCTTAAATGCTGGGAAAAAGAAAACTCAAATATCATTCTTGGATGAAAGCATCTGCATCTTTATAGCATATTTTGTCTTTTTCAAAATGACTCAATTCTTTTGATGCCAAATTAGGCTTTAGGATGGGAATTAATTAAGTCATTGTCTTCCTCAACAGTGATCAGACAGGATATTGATAATGATTTGTGTCACAATAATTTTCAACACTTTCTTTGTTGGTTTGAAGCGGTTCATTCAGAATGAGTGATGGTGATTGTCTGCCGGCATTGAAGAGAATAGCAATAGCAGTGAGTATAGTTGAGATACTGACCATAAATCAAATGGTCATGAGATTATGAATAAAGCCAAGAGGGTAAAGTGAATTAAACAGGTACTGTCACATGTGAACACTACAAACCAAAAGTGCTAGACAGCTTCCACCTCCTGGAAATGCCATGTTGTGATGGTGAAAGGGTTGCTGCTGTTCAAAGAAAAATATTTTGAACCATTTTAAGTAAAGTCGTCATCTAACACGATATCAAGATAAGATTATTAGAGATACTGAGTTTTAAGTTTTGTTATAGTATTTATTGTACAAATTATAATATTAAATTATTATTTCAAAATGTTAGTGTAGGTACCCTATTTTGTCTGGGATCTTATTTAGGAAAACTACTTTTATAAAATCAAAAAATGAGTAAAAAATAAAATAATAATAAAAGAGCAGCTCCATCTTAGTGAGCCAATCTTTTAATGTAGGTACCTGCACACGCATCAAAAGGGAAATTTTAGTTAGCAATAGGTTAGTAAATGCAAATAAATCGAAAAAAAAAATCTGTTTTGAATTTATTGATCAATCAACTTTGATCGATCAATTAAAGTTAATTGATAGTTCTCACTCTGACCTTTAAATAGAGCTTTGTAAAGGAATGGAGGAGAGGAAGAGGAAAATTGATATTGAGAAAAGAAATGCTAAGGGCGTGGTTGAGCGATTTAAAGGACGGGGCAATACTCTGTTAAGTGAGAAAGCGAAAAGAAGTCGGAGTTTCTCAAAGAAAGATGAGCAGCTCAAAATTATTGAAAAGCAAAAGAAGCGAAAAACAAGAGGAGACAATAGCAGAAATTGTAAAGGAAGAGAAAAAGGAATTGAAGAGGTAGGCATCCAATATTTTGTCTCATATTAAGCATGATTTGTTTCGAAAAATTTAATTAACAGTGAATGGTAAAGTGTGTGATTTGGGCAAGTTTGCAGACTTTTGAGATGTGAATAATCATTTTAGTGAGTTTAATTTTGTAAATTCACTCAAAATTAAGGTATCTAAATAGAATTCTCTCAAATTCCTTAAATTCTAAAATATGCAATTAAAAACCAAAAATTCCTTAGAAATCCTCAAAACAGACTCGAGTGTTTGACTCAAATCCAAAGTCAGACTGAATACCCGTATCCAAAAAACCAAACCTGGGCCCTAAAACCAAGATCTGAATGTCCATACCCGACCCAACCTAATGACCCGGGTTCACTTGACTCGGGGCTAAGTGAATAGATCCAAGGACCCCAAGACCTAGGTCAATATTGACTTGGGTTAACTGACTTTTTAGCCCATAGCCAAGATCCATTTGTCTTAACTTAGCCCAATTAACCAAGCCCACAAACCCAATTTCCCCTAACCCAATAGCCCAAATCCAAGTTGAACCCAACACCCATTTAGCCTAATTTAATAAAAATCAGCCCAGACCATGAGCCTACTTAAAAATCCATGTCCCAATTGGGTCTGTCTTAACTCAATCTCCTGAAGCCCAATTGGGCTTGACAAAACCCAACACCTAAACCACCCCAATCACCTAACCAACCTTGAATCCAAATTAGAACCCTAGACCTACCCTAACCTAACCTGAGTTAAATCTCATGTTTACTCAGCCCCATTTGGCTCAAAAGAAAAGAGCCAAGAAAATCCATGGAAAAAAAAAAAAAAAAATCACCAAGACAATCACACAACAACAAAAAAATAAAGGGAAAAGCAGATTTCAGAAGAAAAAGAGAAATACCTTTGTGGATCAAAGTCAAGCTCTCTGCCATCTTCAAAGATTTGAGCTGAGCTCTAATATGCAAATTAAAGAGAAAGTAAAAGTGAAAAGAGAGAAGAGAAAGAGACGAAAATGAGAAATGAGATTGAAAGAAGATCAAAGAAAGAGATTGAGAAAGAGAGAGGTGAGTTAGAGAGGAAAAGAGCAAGCTGAGAGAGTTAGAGAAAAAGAGAGAGAGGTGGGATGAAAAGAAAGGGTGAGACAGAGGAAGAGAGATGTGTGTGTGTGTGTGTGTGTGTGTGTGTGTGTGTGTGAGAGAGAGAGAGAGAGAGAGAGAGAGAGAGAGAGAGAGAGAGGAGAGAGTGAGAGAGAGAGAGAGAGAGAGAGAGAGAGAGAGAGAGGGAGAATAGAGAGGAGAGAGACAGAGTTTGAGAGTGTTTGGAGAAGAAGGGACACTGCAAAAAAACTTATTTTTAGTGACGAAAGTATAAGTGACAGTTTGAATTTTATCACTAAAAGTGCATTATTAGTGACTGTTCGCTTAAACCGTCACTAGTAGTGAAAGTATTAGTGACGGTTTTGACAATCATCACTAATACGACAATTTTAGTAACGAAATTCAAACCGTCACTAATACTTTCATCACTAAAAACAAGTTTTTCCACACAAACTATCGTGGGAAACAACTTTTAGCGCCTAAAATATCTCAGAAAAATAATAGCGACGTTTTTTAAGTATTAGTTATGTTTTTAAATTGTCACTAATATGCCCCTATTAGTGACGGTTTATGGACCATCACTAATAGTTTATTATTAGTAATGATATAAAAAAATTGTCACTAATAGTCTTATATTATTAATGGTTTATACAACTTTCACTAATAATGCATTCTTGACTAGGAAGAAGGTCAACATGGTTCTCTAAAACCATCACTATTAGTCTATTAGTAGTAACGGTTCTTCTAAACCATTACTAATGGTATTGTATTAGTAACAGTTTTATAAACCGTCACTAATAATGCATTCTTTGACTAGGGAAAATGTCAACAATATTAGTGACAGTTTTCTAAAACCATCACTAATACTTTCATTACTAGTATTAGTGATGGTTCAACAATATTAGTGACGATTCAACAATATTAGTGACAGTTCAACAATATATATGGTAAAGTTCTGCAATGATTGAACTGATTTTTTTAATGCAATAGAGTTTGAGAGATCTTTTGAAATTGTTCATCACAGTAAAAAGGAATGGGATATGCACAAAAAAGAAATAGTGCACTTAGTTCAAATATCGATATCTATGGGTGGGTTGCTCATGAAGATGATTACCATTTGGAAGGGTTGGTTAGTCGGAGATTGGCTTCGTAGCAGTGGAAAAATAAAAACAGTTGCTCATATTGTCCAATAAGGAACTTGACACCACAAATGAGAATTTGGATGAGTTGAAGATAAAATACAACAAGAAGAGCACGTTCTTACGTAGAATGCTTAAAGAGAAAATCTGTCACTAATAGTATTATATTAGCTAGTGGAGTAAGGAAAATGGTCATCAAGTGCAATTAGCGAATGCAAACATAAAAATGACCTTTCCTTTGTAAAATACCTAGAAACTGACCTAACTGAGGATTCAGGTGAAAATGGTCACTAATCGTGTAGGTATTAGTGATGGTTTTCAAAACCGTCGCTAATAAGGCCCTTTTGTGACGAAATGTAAACCGTCACTAATACTTTTGCCACTAAAAGCCAATTTTCCCACTCAAACCACTGCGGGATACCATTTTTCGTGTGAAAACTATCCTGAGAAAATATTAGCGACGTTTCTTGAGGCATCAGTGACGAACTTAAAGTGTTACTAGAAGTAATTATAAGTAATAGTTAAACAACCAATACTAATAGTACTTTATTAATTACTAACGATTTATGGAAACCGACACTAATAGGTTCATATTAATAATGATTTATAGAAACGTTGTCACGCCCCGAACCCGGAAATGGGACCCGGGGTGAGAATGTAACTAACTTGTCCCTGTATCTGATCAAAAATCCAAAGATACAGTACGATGGATAAGGGTCCGACCTCGTGGGGTTCCCAGGCACCCTAAACACATCCAAACATCATCATATACGCAGTGGAAAAACCATACATACATATGCAGTACCAGACCAGAGTCTATACAATAGTAGACATAATACTCTATCAAAACGAACAACCGGGTGCCTCATACATCCCAAAATGGCAACCCACCACAATTACAGTCCTAACACTTACCCAGCACTAAATGCAGTACACCGGCCACTACGCTCCCTACACTAGGACGCTAGTTTCGGTTACTCGAAGGACCTGTAAAAATGTACATACAGCAGGGGTAAGACACCACTCAATAAGGAAGAACACAGGTTATATCGGTGTGTGGCATTTGAGTGTTATCATGATGCAACATACATGCAGTTGAATGCAATCCAGTACTAATTTACACAGTGCATACACGCACACACAACATATGATCAGCAATCCCGGTGTTGTCACACCCTTTGACCCAAAGTCAGTCTGCGACATTCGGCGTTCGCTCGGTGAACCCACGAAGCACGGCACCACCGGCACATGGCTAGTCCCCGACTCCCATGACATCATACTGGTGCTAACTGGGGGATCCACACCCTTCGGCCTAATCTGCTGGTATAGGCTCACGCCCTCAGATATAGAGCCAGACACTCTTGCTTACGTGGCAGGCGATAAACACACGCCCTTGGATATAGAGCCGGACACTCTCAGTACCTGGAATCATTTCGAAACCCAGTTCCTACTAGCACTTCAACATATCACACACACATGCATGCTTATATAACCAAACAAACCACACTCATTTGGTAATCTAAATCATGGTTTTCTAAAAAAATACAGTTTAAACAAAGTCAAGGCACAGTCATCCCAATAACAAAGTATAAATCAACACATACATTGGTTTTCATCAAAACCAGGGATGCAACCCGTCGCCCCATTTTTCCTAAAACTGCAATAATGAAAAATCCATAGTTTTCCCTGTTAGATCCCCCCAAATGAGTAGCCAAAACACACACAGGACCATGGACCACAGTTCCATCGAGTCCGATTTCAAAAATAACCAATATAAACATAGTTCCCCTTACCTTTTCCCTAAATAGCAATCTCAAACTCCAAGGCCCCTAAACAGCGAACTTAGTTCCAAAACCTACAAATCACAGTACAGAATATACTCATAAGGCTGTTACCTACAAAACTACCGGATCAGAATTGAAAACCGAGCCTTATCTCGATTTTTCGCCGAAACCCGAAAAGCTTTGAAACGAGATTCCGATCCGTAGAAGTTGTAGAGAATCCTTCCTCGATTCTCATGGTAACTTCAAATTTCTAATTCCATCAACGATCGGAGAAGAAATCTAGAGAGAGAGAGAGAGTAGGGAGAGTTTTAGAGAGAGAGAGAGAGAGAGGGAGAGATATCTTTGAAGTTTCTTAATGAAGAAGTAATGAGAATTTCCTTTTAAAGCCCTTTGACCCGGCCCAATTCGTCGACGAAATGGTGCCTTCGTCGACGAATATTTCACTGACTTCGTCGACGAATCGGTGGCCTCGTCGACAAATCTGGCATCACTAGTTTTTCCGAGACTCCTCGGCTTCTCCTCGTCGACGAGTCTCTGAATTTTGTCGACGAGAAGAACAAAGGCTTCGTCGATGAAATCTGCTAAATTCCCAATTTTTCCCCTCTCTCATTTATTTAACCCAATTATCATGGTTAGGGTTATTACAATCTTCCCTCCTTACAAAAATTTCATCCTCGAAATTTGTCATCTCTCATTCACAAAGTCATATCCGGAATACACATATACGAACTACCAACAAGAAACAGGTGACCAATACAGCGTGGCCCCATCATACACATACATATACATACCCTCACTTATGGCGGAGGAATACCTTGGTTTCATATACAATGGTCTCAATAGTTCACAATACACACACTCCCGACGACTAACCCCCTATTTTAACCCAAAGTAGGATCATGTACAAGCGCTCAAAACAACTGTGGATACTTCCGGCGTATCTTCATTTCCAGTTCCCAAGAAGCTTCCTCAACCTCGTGGTTTCGCCACAATACCTTCATAACAGTATCTCTCTGGTAGGAAGAATCTGAACTTTATGGTCCAGAACCTGAACAAGTATCTTCTCATACGCTAAAGTATCCCTAATTTCCAACTCATCATAACTGATAACATGTGAAGGATTCAACACGTACCTCCTCAACATGGATACGTGAAACACATCGTGGACCCTCAAAAGTACTGGAGGTAATGCAATCCTGTAGGCTACCGGACCCACTTGCTCAAGTACCTCGAATGGCCTGATATACCTCGGGCTCAACTTGCCCTTCCTCCCAAATCTCATCACCCTTTTCAACGGAGCAATACGCAAAAATACCTTACCTCCCACTTCGAACCTTAACTCACTGCGGCAAACATCTGCATAACTCTTCTGCCGACTCTGAGCTGATCTGATCCTCTCCCGGATCAAACCCACCTTCTCAGACGCCTGCTGCACAAGTTCACGTCCTAACACTTGACGTTCACCAACCTCATCCCAACACAAAGGAGATCGACACCTCCGACCATACAAGGCCTCGAATGGTGCCATACCGATACTAGACTGGAAGTTATTCTTATAAGTGAACCCTAAAAGTGGCATAAACTGTACCCAGCTACCACCGAAGTCTAACACACAAGCTCGCAACATATCTTCCAATATCTGTATCGTCCTCTCCGACTGTCCATCAGTCTGGGGCTGGAACAATGTACTGAAAGTAAGCTTCATCCCTAATGCCTCCTGCAAGCTCATCCAGAATCAAGAAGTGAACCTCGGATCTCGATCTGACACAATGGACACCTGTACCCCGTGCATTCTCACAATCTCCTGCACGTACAAATCTATTAGCCTACTCAAAGGATAGCTAACCTTCATCGGTATGAAATGAGCAGATTTCGTCAATCTATCCACAATCACCCAAATAGCATTCTGCCCGTGATGCATTGACGGCAAACCGGTCACAAAATCCATGAAAATATGCTCCAATGTCCACACCGGAATAGGCAAAGACTACAACGGCCTTGCCGGCCTCTGATGTTCAGCTTTCACCTGCTGACACGTTAGACATTGCTCCACAAACTGAGCAATCTTCCTCTTCATACCAGACCACCAGAAGGTTTCGCGCAAGCCCCGATACATCTTTGTACTACCAGGATGTACCGTATACATAGAACGATGCGCTTCCTTTAGAATCGTCCTTCTGATCTCATCATCATTCGGAACACACAATTTGGTCCCAAACCTCAACACACCTCCCTCAAAGATGTTAAACTCCGTAGCCAGTCTCTCTTGTACCTTTTCCCTAACCTTTGACAACTTCGCATCACTAGCCTGCACAGCTTTTATACGCTCAAATAAGGTTGGTTGAATCACCAAACCAGCAAGATAAGCCTGATGATCACCAACCACCAAATCTATATCTGAGTTTTATAAATCCCGTCTGATGTGACACTGAGTTACAACCGCAAATACAGCCGCAGGCCCTGACTTCCGACTCAACACATTAGCCACCACATTAGCCTTCCCCGGGTGATAACTGATCGTGCAATCATAGTCCTTAATCAACTCTAGCCACCGTCTCTACCTTATGTTCAACTCCTTCTGTGTAAAGAAATATCTGAGGCTCTTATGGTCAGTTAAGATCTTACACTGCACCCCGTACAAATAGTGTCGCCAGATCTTCAGTGCATATACCACAACAGCCAACTCCAAATCATGTGTAGGGTTGTTCTTCTTATACTCTTTCAATTGCCGAGAAGCATACGCCACTACCTTACCCTGCTGCATGAGCACACATCCCAGGCCTTTCAAAGACGCGTCACTATAAATCACAAATCCACCATCCCCCGAAGGAATGGTCAACACTGGAGTAGTAACCAGCCGGTGCTTCAACTCCTGAAAGCACTATTCGCAAGCACTGGTCCACTCAAACTGTACTCCCTTCCTGGTCAATCGTGTCAGAGGCCCAGACAGTTTAGAGAAACCCTTTATGAACCAACGATAGTAACCCTCCAGTCCCAGAAAACTCCGAACCTCCTGCACATTCTTTGGCCTTTCCCAGTCGACCACAACTTCAATCTTGCTAGGATCAACTGATATACCATCCCCAGAAACCACATGGCCTAAGAACGCAATCTAACTCAACCAGAATTCACACTTCTTCAGTTTAGCATACAGCTTCTTCTCCCGCAGGATCTGTAATACTAACCTCAAATGTTCCACGTGTTCTTCTGTACTCCTCAAGTATACCAGAATGTCATCAATGAATACCACTACGAATCGATCTAGGTACTCATGAAAAACCCTGTTCATCATATCCATGAACACCGCCGGAGCATTCGTTAACCCAAAAGGCATGACTAAGAACTCGTAGTGGCCATATTTGGTTTGGAAAGTAGTCTTCGCTACATCCTCCACTCTAACCCTCACCTGATGATACCCTGATCGCAAGTCGATCTTCAAAAAGACCTGCGTTCCCTGCAACTGGTCAAAGAGATCATCTATACGAGGTAAAGGATAACGATTCTTCACAGTTACTTTATTAATCTCACGGTAATCAATGCACATCCGCATCGACCCGTCCTTTTTCTTCACAAACAATACTGGAGCTCCTTAGGGCGAAATACTAGGTCAAATGAATCCCCTGTCCAGTAGTTCCTGCAACTACTCCTTCAACTCTCGAAGTTCTATTGGAGCCATCCTGTACGAAGCTTTAGAGATCGCTGCCTTGCCAGGCAGCAATTCTATCGCAAACTCCACCTCACGATCTGGAAATAAATCGGGTAAATCATATGAAAACACATCCGGGAACTCGCTGACTACCCCAATGTCCTCGAGTCTCAACTTATCCTGCGGTGGTTCTTTCATACAAGCTAGGTACCCCTAACATCGGTCCAAGAGTAGCCTCCTCACCTGTAGTGCCGACAGAATCTGTGGCGCTGAACACACACATGATCCCACGAATTTGTACTCCTGCTCCTCAGGAGGTCTGAAAACTACCACCTTCCTATGACAGTCAATCACAGCATAACTGGAGAATAACTAATCCATCCCCAGAATGACATCAAACCCCGACAAATAGTATACCACAAGATTCACCAGTAGCATCCTGAATTTCTATTGGGTAGTCTACCAACATCTTCCTACAGAAAGATATAATCCCCGATGGCGTAGTAACAGCTAACACTTCATGTCTCGGGTCTAAACCCACACCGTCTCAAAAAATTCACAGACACAAAGGAATGGGTCACACCCGAATCAAACAAAACAGAAGCTTTACTCGAAAGCAATAATAAGGTATCTGTCACCACATTACATGCATGCTCAGCGTCCGCTAGAGTAAGAGAATATACTCTGGCTAGAGTTGTATTCATCTGAATGGTCCCCTGAGGTATCTGATTGCTCCCTCTGTCCCCACTGACTATAGGCATGTCTCGCCTCGGTGCACAACAATCACAAGCCATGTGGTATAGCTAGCCACAGTTGTAGCAACTACCCCCAAATGACCGGCACTCACTCTCGTGCCGCCTGTGGCATCTAGTACAATGAGCACCAGTCTGGCTCATCTGATAATCCTGGCGCTCGGTATTCTGACCATAACCCGAGCCCTTGCTCCTCTTCTTCCACAATCCCTGACAAGATCCTGTCTGAGAACCAGAAGGTACTGTCCTCTTCCTCGACTCCTGATTCGCCTCGTCCTCTCGGATACCAGTCTCGATCACTGTGGCCTTATCCACCAATACCGAGAACTCGCAAATATGAAGCATACCCACCAGTTTGCGGATATCGTTCCTCAAACCCTTCTCGAACATCCGAGTCTTCTCATACTCGCTCGAAATCATACATGGTGCAAAGCGAGACAGCTCTGTGTATCGAGCCGCATACCCCTGCAACATCAAACTCCCCTGATTCAGCACAAAAAACTCATCTGCCTTCGCATCACATACTGAAGCAGGAAAGTATCTGTCAAAGAACACCTCCTTGAAACGGCTCCACGTCATCTCCTCAGGACCACCTCTCTGCTTCTCCAGCAAACTCACCGCAGTCCACCATCGACCCGCCTCCCTAGATAGTTGGAAGGTGGCATAAAGAACTCGCTGCCTATCCGTGCAGTGCAGGACCTCCAAGATCCTCTTAGTCTTCACCACCCAATCCTCTACTATCGTCGGGTCAGGTTCTCCAGAGAACGTCGGAGGATGCGTGTGTGTGAACCTCTCTATGGTGCGCCCCGTAATAGAAGGAGAGCACTCGCGTCTTCTCACACTCCGCATGATCTCCTGCAATACCTGCCTCGTCAAACCTTGAGGCACAGAAGGAGACTCATCACTAGCAGTTTCCTCGGAGCCACTTCCCAAGTTATTATCCTTGGGCTCCATGTTGCAACAAAATAGGAATCTATCAGTATCCCTACAACACATACAGTTAACACAATGATCTACACTAATCGTGTTAACTACTCCTTGCTAGGTCTAGGTATGTCCTATCTGTAATGCTTGACCCTTAAATCCGGGTTCGGTGCGTTATACCTGATCATATCCTAATAAATCATGATCCATAACATACGCAGCGGAAAATATAAATAAAATCTCCATATAACATATACCAGAGTTTTCTAAAATCTATCTATAATCCATAATAAATTATCAATCACCTGCATTTCCATAAATACGTAACTCCCCAAACAATTCAATATTTTCACAATCATTCCTTACTCAATAGCCTTAAAACATAAAGACATAAAACATAAATATTTACATTCCCCAAAATTAACATAGAAATATACCATTTTCTTTTTTTATTTCCCGATAATGCTATAAAAAAAAAACCTCGAGCTTTCAAAATTCGATCTCGAGGAAATCCTGAAAAAGATAAATTCATATTTGGGTGAGACACATCTCAGTAAGGGAAGAAACCATATATTAAAACAGTGTGTGACGAACATGAGTTTATATATAACATAAGATTTAACATTTGAAAATCCTTAACATAATTTCCGAAATCATTCCCTGATCCTAATCAAACACATGCAAATGTTTAACTCACGAGATTACCTGAGGATAGGGGTGATTAACCGCTCATACAAGTAGCACCCCTTTGCTCTGATACATTTGACAAGTCAAAGGTCACAACTAAAGCATACCAGGGCACTCACCTTACTCAGTAAGCCCTTAAGTGATAAATTGATCTCGTACTCACACAGTTCATACAAAAGTTTACCGGCAAAGGCCCTAAGGATAGAGAAATCTACCTACCCATACAAGTAGGTTCCCTCTCCCCTAGTACATTATACGGCTACTGCCACATCTGTAGCTACTAGTGCACTTGCCTTACTCAGCAAGCCCTCAGGCGAAAGGTACGCCACGCCCAATTGTAACATGTTTTACGTGCATACATACTTCTAATATCATAATATATCATTCTTTTCTGTCATTATACATTCATGCACATTCATTCCTGTTCATAACCTAACTTTGCATTTCGTTTCACTTTAAGTGACTCTTTTCCATTTGTATCATTCACATTTCACATTTCATTATTGCATTGTCATTCCTTGTCATTTCATTCCTTTGTACTACAACCGCTCTTTAGCTGTCATTTGTTAGTCCACATAGAAATGCGTTAGAATCTAACACAACTCATTTTAGCTGTCATCAGTTAGTCTACATAGAAATGAGTTAGAACTGCTAACCCGGCTTTCAACTGTCGTACCTTTACATGGTTGCATTTAACATACACATGCAACATTGTTCATATCATATTTTATTCTCATTGTTTTACTTACTTAACCTGCATCTCGTACATTTAACATATATTTGCACAGAATCTCATGCCACACAATTTAACAGTAAAATTCATACATAATTCTCATAAAATAAGCCAACTCACATTTTACATTATATGCTCAAAATACATTTCATTTCTTATTTAATTCATAAGAAAATTCTTTTCACGTCCATTCGTTCACTTTCACATATACACAACTATATCGACAATCCTAAGCTCAAAAAACATAAATTTCATGGCTGGCATTTTAAACCCACATAAAAAAACATATATACGTACATATAACACAATTTATTTTTCCATTAAATTCATAAAAATTATGATTTAATATATATTTTTCCTCTTACCTTGTTTCTTGAATTACGCCAACAGGGACCCCGAAAAGATGTCTGTGGCGCTCACCCGGACCCTAAAATTAAATTCCTAGTTCTAATATATTATTCCTGAATAAAATAATATTTAAATATTTCCTAGGGTCATAATTCCTAAATAAATAATAATACCCTTAAATATAGCCAAATTTTCCACATCTCACTCTCGCTTTGGAGTAGGGTCTAGAAAATCCCAATTGAAAATTTATCTACGTCAAAATGACAATGACGATGACTAGGACCCCGTGGTGGTGTCCGTTTGTCGATTTAACAGCATATTATCAGCGAAATTGAGAAAATGGAAAAAATTACCTTTCCCTAGGAGCAGTGCCTAAGCCGTTCCAATGAAAAATCTGCTCCAGTAGAAATGTCGGTAGTGGAACCAAGATTCCAACGGCACCTTCCGTTTCCCGATTCGTCGCAAACTCGCCAAGTAATTGAGAGAGAGAGAGAGACGGAGACGGAAGTGGCTATGTTGCACGTAGGAAATTTTTTTTTTTTCCAAATTATTTTAATCCTTTCAAATTTTCGGGTCTTTACACTATCACACTGATACGAAAGTCATCAATGATCTGCCCTGTTTTTACTGGAATCGTCATCCCAAGAAAAATACGGAATACTATCGACAAATCCCGATTTAGCAACCGAACAACCCTTAACCAACTCTACCCATATCCACATCCTATACTCTGGTATGTACTCATAACTAAGCCTAACCAAGTCTAACCAAGTCTACAAGATCTAGTAACCTGGTTAGCTCTGACACCAAGCTATCACGCCCCGAACCTGGAAATGGCACCCCGGGGTGAGAATGTAACTAACATGTCCCTGTATCTGATCAAACATCCAAAGATATAGTACGATGGATAAGGGTCCAACCTTGTGGGGTTCTCAGGCACCCTAAACACATCCAAACATCATCATATACGCAGCGAAAAAACCATACATACATATGCAGTACCATACTAGAGTCTATACAATAATAGACACAATACTCTATCAAAACGTACAACTGGGCGCCCAACACATCCCAAAATGGCAACCCACCACAATGACAGTCCTAGCACTTACCCAGCGCTAAACGCAGTACACCAGCCACTACGCTTCCTACACCAGGACGTTAATTTTGGTTACTCGAAGGACTTGTAAAAATGTACGTACAGTAGGGGTGAGACACCTCTTAGTAAGGAAGAACACAGGTTATATCGGTGTGTGGAATTTGAGTGTTATCATGATGCAACATACACGCAGTTGAATGCAATCCAGTATTAATTTACACAGTGCACACACGCACACACAACACATGATTAGCAATCCCGATGTCGTCACACCCTTCGGCCTGAAGCAGGTCCACGACATTCGGCATTCGCCCGGCCAACCTACGAAGCACGGCGCCACCGGCACATGGCTAGTCCCCGACTCCCATGGCATCGTACCGGCGCTAACTGGTGGATCCACACCCTTCGGTCTGATTTGCCAGTATAGGCTCATGCCCTCAGATATAGAGCCGGGCACTTTTGCCTACGTGGCAGGCGATAAACACATGCCCTTGGATATAGAGCCAGACACTCTCAGTACCTGGAATCATTTCAAAACCTAGTTCCTACTAGCACTTCAACATATCACACACACATGCATGCTCATATAACCAAAAAAATCACACCCATGGTATTCCAAACAAATACAGTTAAAACAAAGTCAAGGCACGACCATCCCAATAACAAAGTATAAATCAACATATACATAGGTTTTCATCAAAACCAAGGATGCAACCCGTCGCCCCCTTTTTCCCAAAACTGTAATAATGAAAAATCCATAGTTTTCCCCGTTAGATCCCCCTAAATGAGTAGCCAAAACACACATAGAACCGTGGACCACAGTTCCATCGAGTTCGATTTATAAAAAAAAAAACCAATATAAACATAGTTCCCCTTACCTTTTCCCCGAATAGCAATCCTGAACTCCAAGACCCCTAAACAGCGAACCGAGTTCCAAAACCTACAAATCACAGTACAGAATATACTCACAAGACTGTTACCTACAAAATTACAGGATCAGAATTAAAAACTGAGTCTTACCTCGATTTTTCACCGAAACCTGAAAATCTCTTAAACGAGATTTCAATCCATAGAAGTCGTAGAGAATCCTTCCACGATCCTCGTGGTAACTTTAGATTTCCGATTCCATCAACGATCAGCGAAGAAATCTAGAGAAAGAGAGAGAGAGTAGGGAGAGTTTTAGAGAGAGAGAGAGAGAGAGAGAGAGAGAGAGAGAGAGAGAAATATCTTTGAAGTTTCTTAATGAAGAGTAATGAGAATTTTATTTTATAGCCCTTTGACTCGGCCCAATTCGTCGGCGAAATGGTGCCTTCGTCGACAAATATTTCACTAACTTCGTCGACGAATCGATGGCCTTGTCGACGAATCTGGCATCACTGGTTTTTCCGAGACTCCTCGGCTTCTCCACGTCAATGAGTCTCTGAATTTCGTTGATGAGAAGAACAAAGGCTCCGTCGACGAAATATGGCTTCGTCGACGAAATCTGCCAAATTCCTAATTTTGCCCCTCTCTCATTTATTTAATCCATTTATCACGGTTAGGGTTCTTACAACCGTAACTAATATAATTTTGTTGACTAGGAAAAGTCAACAATATTAGTGATAGTTTATCAGAACCGTTATTAATAGCGTATTATTAGCGACGAATTTAGAAAAATCTTCACTAATTATTTTTTTCTTTAAATATATAAAAATTATTTATTTAACTATATTAGTGACAGTTAATGAAACCGTCACTAATAGTATATTATTAGTGACGATTTATGGAAACCGTCACTAATAGGTTCATATTAGTAACGGTTTGTTAAACCGTGACTAATAATACATTTGTTGAACGGGAAAAATCAACTATATTAGTGTCGGTTTATTAGAACCGTTACTAATAGCCTATTATTAGCGATGAATTTATTAAACCGTCACTAATAACCTACCTTCTAGCATGAGATAGGGAGAGGAGGGTCAAAATACCTCCTCAAAGGTATGGGAAAGCTGATATGACAACTTTTGCTCTTTCTGTTGCTTAAAAAGAAATTAAGGTGGAGTCTTGAACTTTTAGAGAGGCCATGGATAGTGAAGAGGCTAAGAAATGGGAATAATGGATTCTTGCAATGTAAGAAGAAATAGTCTTTAAACAATAATAAGACATGGGTGATGGTGCCTAGACCGGAAAAGCAGAAACTCATAGGATCCAAGTGGACCTTTAATTAAGAGGAAAGAGGGAATCCCTGGAATTAAACCACCTAGGTATAAAGTTAGGTTAGTGGCTAAGGGATTTACACAAAGGGAAAGGGGTAGATTTAGGCCTGGCAAAACGGGTCATGACCCGTTGGGTTATCCGGACTCGTCCATTTAAAACGGGTTCGGGTTTAAAGAAGTCAACCTGTTTAATAATTGGGTGGGTCACGGGTTGACCCGTTTATAAACAGGTTCAACCAGGTTTAGGCGAGTCACCCACTGGGTGACCCATTAATTTGGATCCTTTAGATATATAAATTTCAGTTTAGGCCTCTTCAGAAGCGATTCTAGTCTCCACCTAGCCACCCACACGACCACACACAAAAAGCCCTAAGTCCCTAACCCGCAACGCCGACCGCTGCTCTCCTCTCCGGTTCTCAGCTTCGACTCTCTCAATCCTCTCCTCTCCTCTCCTCTGGACCTTTCCCTAACCCGCAACGCCGACCTCTGCTCTCCAGTCTCCTCTCAGGTTCTCAGCTCTGACTCTCTCAATCCTCTCCTCTCCTCTCCTATGGACCTTTGGTGCACTGCTACGCCGCGGCTCGCAGCTCTCCTCTCAGCTCTCACTCTCTCAATCCTCTCCTCTCCGGCTCTCCTCTTAGTTCTCACTCTCTCAATCCTCTCCTCTTAGGCTCTCCTCTGGTATGCTGCAACGTGCCGCGGTTTTGGTGCTGCGAACGATCCGCTTACGGACCTGGATCAAGCCATACCTCCAGCCTCTAGTCCATACCTCCAGGCTCCACCACTCCAGCTTCAACAATCCTACATTTAATAAATTTAATGTAGTATATTTTTTGTAAAAGTTATTTTATATGGATTTTTTTGAAAAATTTTAAAATAAATAAATTATATTTTTAAAACGGGTGACCCGTTATCCGCGCGTTTATTAAATGGGTGGGTTAGGGTTGGTATGTGTGTGACCCATTTAATATTAAACCGTTTATGACCTGGCCCGTTTATGAGCTGACCCGTTGGTGACCCGCCCGGACCCAGCCCGCCCGCCTGTTTTGCCACCCCTAGGTAGATTATAATGAAATATTTTCCCTTATTGTGAGGTATAGTTCAATCAGAATTCTATTATCTTTTGTTGCTGTACATGACTTGCATTTGAAATAACTTGATGTTAAAACTGCTTTCTTACATGGTAATTTAGAGGAAACAATTTATATGCAACCTCCCGACGGCTTTGATACAAATTTGAATAAAAATCATGTATGTTTATTAAAGAAATCTTTATATGGGCTGAAACAATCACCTGGATAATGGTATAAAAGGTTTCATTCTTACATGATTCAAAATGATTTCTGTAGAAACAATTATGATGGCTGTGTCTATTATAAATCATGTGATAAATGTCATATATATTTGCTATTATATATTGATGACATGTTGGTTGCTTGTGGAGACTTGGATATGTTAAATCAAGTTAAATGCATGCTTAAATCTGAATTTGAAATAAAAGACCTAGGACCTCCTAAAGGAATACGTGGTATGGAAATAACTAAAGAAAGGGATAAAAAGTTTCTCTACTTGTCTCAAAAGTCTTATATTTCAAATGTGTTAAAAAGATTTTGAATGAGTCAGTTAAACCTACTTTTGTTCCTGTTGCGCAACATGTTAAATTGTCTAGAAAACAGTGTCATGATACTGAAAATTAGTCACCATTTATGAATAAAATACCTTATGCTAGTATGGTTGGTAGTGTAATGTATGCTATGGTATGTTCTAGACCTGATCTATTTTATGTTGTAAGTTAAATGAGCAGATTTATGAGAAAACCTCGAAAACCACATTGGCATGCTTTGAAACAAATTTTTCAATACTTGTCTGGAACAAAACAACAAGAATTAATATTTGGAAAAAAGGGATATGCATTGTGAAATAGGGTTAAAAGAATATGTAGAATTTGACTATGCTGAAAATCTAGACACCAGGAAGTCTTTGTCTGGTATGGTCATTTCTTTCTTAGGTAGTACTGTTAGTTGGAAATCACACATGCAGTCGGTGGTAGCCTTGTCTACCACGGAGGCTGAATATATAACCATGATTGAAGCCTTTAAGGAGACTATATGGATAAAAGGACTGTGTCTAGAATTAGGAATGTATAGTGGAACCGTCATTATTTATTGTCACAATCAAAGCACTACTCATTTGGTTAGGAATCATGTTTATCGTGATAGGTCCAAATATATAGATGTTAGGCTGCATTTTGTGAGGGATATTATTTCTAGTGATGAAATAGAAGTTAGGAAAATTCGAACTGAGGATAATCCCTCTGATATGATGTCTAAGGCAGTACCAAAATCCAAGTTTGAACATTATTCAAACTTGATTAACCTAGGAAGTTGCTAGTGTTGTTTTTGCAGGAACAGTCATAGGAGAAGCAAGGGAAGAGCAAGGGTTACAAACTTGCCAAGTTGGAGAATTGTTACAGAGTGTCAAGCTTGTGCTGGAAGCAATCTAGGACAGATCTGAGCCATCCATGCTGCTGGAAATCCAACGGCTGCAAGTTAGTTTTTTAGTTAAGGGCTTTTGTGTAATTTTGTTTCACTTGTATTTTATGTATAAATTAAAACAAATACCCAGCAGGGTTGGGAAGGGATTTGGGACAGAGAATCTGAAACACGCACAACACAACAAATTGTATTTTTCTGGGGGGGTGAGGTTTTCGAGTGAACTAGGGAAAAATAAGACAAAGGAAAGGCCGAGAGCTCTTGGCAGCTGGAAGCGAAGAGGGTTAGGGTTCCTTGGGTTTTCTTGAGCTGATTCAAGAGAAGATCAGTAAGCCCCAAACAGGTTTGGATATGTATTTTGTAAAGAGTTCTCCTCCATTAATAAAGCTTCTCCGAGGTAAGGTTCCTGTCGTGGATGTAGGCCTTTAAGGCCGAATCACGTAAATTCCTTGTGCTATTCTTGTGATTGTTTTTTTTGTTAATCTTGCTGGATCTTGTGTGCTGTGGGTTGTTGCATCTTGCGGGATTTTTTGTCATTGTTGTTCGGTTGAGAAATACTTTTTAATTAGGCTTGGCACAAACAAATAAACAGGTTTTGCTTTGTTGGATTTCTAATTCCACAAAATATTTGTATAGAATCTGTTTTACTTTTAGAACTAAGTAATTGTATATATATGAAGGGAAAAGTCACTACTAGGTTAATTGCGCTTTTAGGGGGCCCATTTTTGGAACTGGCCTTTTGGGCTCTCTGTTGTCAAAACGGCAGAGCCCAGGGAGATAGGCCCAAGGCATGCATCTCTAGAAGTTTGACTCAGAAATGTTGTGCAGACAACTAAACTAATTAATTAATTTCTTTGGTACAAAACGGGTTTTTCAAGCCATCCAAGACGTGCACTGCTGCAGTGCATATATCTATGGAACTATAATATATAAATTACTAATGTCCAACATTAGCAATTTGTGGCTGACATTCTTTTTATATAACGAAGCATTGCATCATAAGATTCATATACATCTACTTCTAAAATTATATTTGATTATATTTATAATTTATTTAGCATGTCAAAAATGAAAATTTTATATATTCATTATATAATTTTTTATTTAGTTTATACAAAATTTATTTCATTTTTTTAAACCAGGTATTGAATTAGTTCACAAATATATGCGTATCGTGTTTGTTAATATTTCAATTTTTTGTCCCATTACCATCAATAGGAGTCGGAATTAGAGGGTGCAAGAAGATTGTCACTTACTAGTAGATTAGTTTCGAATTGGAAGAGTTCAAACACCATCATTATAAAAAATAAAAAAAATGGGTAAATAAAGTAGTTCATGAATGATCATATGCACAAAATACTATAATTTTACTTTCATTTCCTCTACCAATATCGGTTCCGAGATCTTAATTCTATGAACATCTTTTAAAATAATCGTACGAGCAAATCTAAATTTGAGTTTATAATCGAATAGTTCACGAGCTAAAATGAATTGAATTTACTAATGTTCATACTCATAAAATTTAAAATGGAAGTTGTTTGTTTATTTGATGAATGATATTGAACGAACTCTTACATTTTGTTTCTGAAAGTGGATTGATTCATTTGCAATCTTACATCTACATAAGAATACTATAATTTTATTTTCATTCTCACTTTCCTTCATAAAAAAAAAATCTTTATCCTAAGAACATCTTTTTTTTTTTAAATTGCATAAATACTTTGGAAAGACACCACCCCGCTTAGGATGCTTCAAAGTCCAAAAGATTTTGTTAAAGACAATTTAACCGTCAATTCGTCCATAACATCAATTAATATCACATTTGGTTTGTAAAATACAATTTGATAAAAGTAAAATGAAACCAAAAAAAAAAAATCAAACTTCGTAACATTTCTACTATTCGTGTAATCAAATGTTTGATCTCATACTAACACAGCTGAATCCCAAAAGACCTAAATATACAATTAATCTGAAAACACGGCTTTGAAACTACTGATAGTAAAGTGCTAGCTCCCACCATCCATGCATTGTTGACCTAATTATTTCGCCCTTCCTCATATGTGAATCTGCTTAAGCTGTAATTGTCTCTTCGACGGTGGAAAACACAACCATAAAAACATGCATCCATATATATATATATATGGAGAGAGAGAGAGAGAGATGGAGAAGGCAGCTCTGGTTCCATTAACGCTTCTCCTCTCTTTCGCAATGGCGGTCATGCCCTTTGTTCACAGCACCAGTATTAATTATGAACAGAAAGAAGCAAACGCATGGGCCAGCAAGCTCCGGTACGCGAAGCTCAAGGCGAGCAACCTCCACTTCTATTTCCATGACATCGTCAGCGGCGAAAACCAAACCGCCGTGAAGGTGGCTCAGTCAACCATCACCGACAAGTCCGTCACCTTGTTCGGCCTCATCATGATGTTCGACGACCCCCTCACGGTGGGCCCCGAGCCCTCTTCCGAGCTCGTCGGCCGGGCCCAGGGCATCTACGGCTCCACCGGAATCGACCAACTGGGCCTCCTCATGACCATGAACCTCTTCTTCACCGACGGCAAGTACAACGGCAGCACCCTCGCCGTCGTCGGCCGCAACGTCGTCATGACCCCGCTCCGCGAGATGCCCGTTGTCGGCGGCACCGGCGTTTTCCGGTTCGCGCGCGGGTTCGCCACCGCGAAGACGTATTACCGGAATCTGACCACCGGCGACGCCGTCGTGGAATTCAATGTTATGGTTTTACACTACTGATCGATGGCTGGTTGTGTTCTTTAATAATTAATTCCAATATTTTTATGTCTCTCTGTTATTTAATTGAGACTTTGTATCATTGATGGGGTTTGTGGGCGATTTCATGGTTTGTGTTGGTGGTGTTTTCTTTCAAAATAATAATTTAATTTAATTTTGATTTTAGTTTGCCTAATGTTAATTTTTTTTAAATGAAGTGTGGTGGGTGATTTTGAAAAGATAATATTATGATGTGATGCAAAGAGTAATTAATTATAGATGAGTGGATTCGAAGGCACGATTGGAAATTTTTATCTTTCGATGAGAGCTCCTTTAATCTCTCATTTGTTATATGCAGATAATTTGTTTGTTTTTACTACGAAGAAAGCAGATCCTTGAAAATGTTTTTGAAAACGTTGGATTTGTATGAAAGTTGATGTTTTTGTGCAATAATATCAAAATTTCTAGAAGAATGGGGCTATTACGATTGATGAGTTTTGCAGAATGAAATTTTCCGATGAAGTACCTTGGAGCACCTTTGAGATCTGATTGCCTTACTGCTAGAATGTTGGAATCGTTGGTCTCAAAAATTCGAAATAAGGTGGTGAGTTGGAAGATAAGGTTGCTGTCTTAGGGAGGTCGTCATATCCTTATTCGACATGTTTTATCATGCATGATGACACGTATGCTAGCGTTTCTCTCAATTCCTGTGGTGGTGATTAGAAATTTTAATTCCATTCTCTCTTCTTTTCCCTAGGGGGGAGAGTAATGGTAGGGCGAAAATGAAATTGTGTGCTTGGTCAAAGGTTTGTAAACTCTTAGATGAAGGGGGTGTTAGCGTAAGGGACCTTAATGACCCGAGTGTTTGATTTGAATCTGAAAGTCATACCTGAATATTCGTATCTAAAAACCCAAACCTAGGCTCCATAACTAAGATCCGAAAGTCCATACTCGACCCAACCCGATGACATGGGTACTTGACTTGAGTATAAGTCAATAGATCCTTGGGTCTAAGTCAATGGATCCAAGGACCCCAAGACTTAGGTGTTGACTTTTTAAGTCCGATCCTTATTTTGATGCTGACAAAACACATGTTACTTATGTGTGTGTTTAAGTGTATTATTCAGGTCACACATAAGATTAAGAGAACATGAAAGTCAAGGTAGGTCTTAAAGCACAAATTTAGCGTATTCCATGGAGTCTTCAAAGTAAAAAAAGAAGACATATTTGATTTGTATTTGTAATGCATTTAAGTTTTATTATTTTGGTTTGTAATAATGCATGCATCTGCATGATATGCCTAAATGCTCATAATGACCGTAGACAGACTTTAGGGCTGTGCCGGATTTTTTGGGGTTATTTCTCAAAAGGCCTTAGACTAACCTTAGGACCCATAATTCTACATGAAAATGTTCCTTATTGACTTAGAATTATTTATTATGTGATTAAGGACAACCTTACAAAGAGTATAGGACCGAAATGTACAAATTGTCATGTTCCGTCGACCGAACTTCTACACGCAGAACCATTCGATCAACCGAACCTCCCTAGGATCAACATTTTGACCCTTCGGTCGATTGAACCTAAAATGAGCTACAACGCTCTGATCGACCGAACGAACACATGAGAAGTTCCAACACCCTGGTTGACCGAACCACCAAGTTCAAAAGAACTTGGTCAACCGAAGATCATAAAGTTCGGTCAACCGAACTTAGTCTGATCGACCGAACATCGGAGGTTCAAGAATCGCCTTATGAATGGTCGATCGAACTTGTAGTACATATAATAGTATTTGTATGTGTATATATAAAAGTGATACTATGTTGTACATGAAATTATATGTCATACATTAGGAGAGAAGTTCATATAATATACAATAATAACTTGTATAGTATAAATTCTAGTAAGACAATATTTATAAACTAAGTTTATCGCTGTCCTTAATTTATCATCAAAGAAAGATTTCAAAAGTTATTGTTGATCTCTCAAGTTTCTTTTTTTCTAAGCTACAAATGATTACTAATAGTTTGTAAATGTAAATATTAAAGCTCAATTTTTTCATTTAATAGCACTAATTGATGTAAATGATGTGAATTTGAATTTAGGTTTTGCTAATAAATAGTATACCAACTACATATATATGACACTAATGTTAGATATATCATTCAAATATCACATTTTATTTTATTCACTACTTTATGTACTTGTATCATAAGATTCATATACAGCTACTTCCAAAATGATATTTGATTATATTTATAATTTATTTAGTATGTCAAAAATGGAAATTTTATATATTCATTATATAATTTTTTATTTAATATCATGCCAAATTTATTTCATTTTTTTGAAACCAGGTATTAAATTAGTTCAAAAATATGTATATTTTGTCTGTTAATATTTCAATTTTTTGTCCCATTACTATTAATAGGAGTCGGAATTAGAGGATGCAAGAAGATTGTCACTTACTAGTAGATTAGTTTCAAATCAAAAGAGTTCAAACACCATCATTATAAAAAAAAAATAGTAAATAAAATAAATAATGAATGATCATATGCACAAAACTCTACAATTTTACTTTCATTCCTTCTATGAATATGGGTCCCCCAGATCTTAATCCCAAGAATGGCTTTCAAAAAAAATCGTAGGAGTAAATCTAAATTTGAACCTATAATCGAGCAGCTCATGAGTTAAAATGAATCGAATCTACTAATGTTCAGGCTCGTAAAATTTGACTTGAAAGTTGCTTGTTTATTTAATGAATGATCTTAAACAAATTCTTACATTTTGCTTCCGATAATGGATTGAATCATTTGCAGTCTTATGTCCACATAAGAACACAATATTTTTACTTTCATTCTCACTTTCTTTCATAGAAAATAATATCCGATAGAAATCTTTATCCCAAGAACATCTTTAAAAAAGAAAATTCCAGGAATACTATGGAAAGACAGTGCTCCACTTAGGATGCTCCAAAGTCCAAAAGGTTTCATTAAGGAGAATTTAACAGTCAATTCGTTCATATGATCAATTAACATCACATTTGGTTTGTAAAATACAATTTGATAAAAGTAAAATAAAACCCAAAATAAAAATTCAAATTTCGTTACATTTCTACAATCGTGTAATCAATGTTTGATCCCACACTAACACAGCTGAATCCCAAAATACCCAAATATACAATTAATCTGAAAACACGGCTTTGAAATTACTGATAGTAAAGTGCTACCTCCCGTCATCCATGCATTGTTAACCTAATTATTTCGCTCTTACTCATATGCCATTCTGCTCATTCTGAAATTGTCACTTCGACGGTGGAAAACACAACCATAAAAACATGCATTCCACATCTCTCTCTCTCTCTCTCTCTCTCTCTCTCTCCATATATATGCTCTAATTACGACATGCCCTAATCTTAAAAAGTCTCCACCAACCGTTCCATCGCCAACCCCACCTATATATACAAGCCTCTCTACTCCTTCTGCAGGACCAAAAACAGAGAGAGATGGAGAAGGCAGCTTTGGTTGCATTAACGCTTCTCCTCTCTTTGGCAATGGCGGCCATGCCCTTTGTTCACAGCACCAGTATTAATTATGAGCAGAAAGAAGCAAACGCATGGGCCAGCAAGCTCCAGCACGCGAAGCCCAAGGCGAGCGTCCTCCACTTCTACTTCCACGAAATCTTCAGTGGCAAAAACCCCACCGCCGTGAGGGTGGCTCAGTCGCCCATCACCGACAAGTCCGTCACCTCCTTCGGCCTCATCAACATCTTCGACAACCCCCTCACGGTGGGCCCCGACCCCTCTTCCAAGCTCATCGGCCGGGCCCAGGGTCTCGACGGCTCCGCCGGGCTCGACCAAGTGGACGTCCTCATGACCATGAACCTCTTCTTCACCGACGGCAAGTACAACGGCAGCACCCTCGCCGTCGTCGGCCGCAACGCCATCATGACCCCGCTCCGCGAGATGTCCATCGTCGGCGGCACCGGCGTTTTCCGGTTCGCGCGCGGGTTCGCCACCGCGAAGACGTATTACCTGAATCTGACCACCGGCGTCGCCGTCGTGGAATACAATGTTATGGTTTTACACTACTGATCGATGGCTGGTTATGTTCTTTAATAATTAATTCCAATATTTTTATGTCTCTGTTTTTTAATTGAGACTATGTATTATTGATGGGTTTTGTGGGCGACTTCATGGCTTGTGTTGGTGATGTTTTCTTTTTAAATAATAATTTAATTTAATTTTGATTTAAGTTTGCCTAATGTTGATTTTTTTTTAACGATGGCATGGAGGCTGATTTTGAAAAGATAATATTATGATGTGATGCAAAGAGTAATTAATTAAAGATGAGTGGATTTGAAGGCGAGAGTTGGAAATTTTTTTCTTTCAAGATAGCTCCTTTAATCTCTCATTTATTATATGCAAATGAGTTGCTTGTTTTTGTTAACAGGGAAAAGAGATCCTTGAAGATGTTTTTGAAGATGTTAGATTTTTATGAAAGTTGGTTCGGCCAATTAATCAATAAGGAGAAATCAGTTCTCTTTTTGTGTGATCAACATTTCCAGAAAAAGGGTATGGCTTATATTAGGTATGTTTACAAATAGTAGTCAACTTCTTAGAATTATCAAAGGTTTGTATAGATTGGATAAGATAGGTACGACTTATATGAGATATGTTTAGTTGGTTTCCTTTTGGTATTGATATCGAATTGTTTTCTTCTTTTGTTTGGTTTGATGGATGGAGTATTTTATTGGTTATTTGTAAGCCTCAAGTGTCCTTTTGTTTTCACGTTATTCCTCCACCATAAGTGAGAGTTATTAATAAAATTAAGAAAGGAGGTATCGCCCTCTTTTACCAAAAAAAAAAAAAAAAACATTTCCAGAAGAAGGGACTATTATGATTGACAAGTTTTGGGAAAAGAAATTTTTCAAAGATATACCTTAAGGCACCTTTGATTTTTGGTCGCCTTACTACTAGAATGTTAGAACCATTGGTCTCAAAAATTTGAAATAAAGTGGCGAGTTGAATGATGAGGTTGCTGTCTCAGGGAGGTCGTCTCATCCTAATTCAGCATGTTTATCATGCTGGGCAACACATATGCTAGTGGTTCTCTTAGTTCCTTTGGTGGTGATCAAAAATATTAATTTCGTTCTCTCTTATTTTTTCTAGGGGGGAGAATAATGGTAGGGTGAAAATGAAATGGTGTGCTTGGTCAAAAGTATGTAAACCCTTAGATGAAGGAGGTGTTGGTGTAAAGGACCTTAATGACCCAAGTCTTTGACTCGAATCTAAAAATCAAACCTAAATACCTATATCTAAAAAACCAAAGTTAGATCCCAAAACCTAGATCCGAATGTCCATACCTAACCCAACTCAATGAATTGGGTCCACTTGGCTTGAGTCTAAGTCAACAGATCTTCCTCGAGTCTAAGTCAATAGATCTAAGGACCCCAAAACCTAGGACCATATTGACTTGGGTTAACTAACTTTTTAGCCTATAGCCAAGATCCATTTGTCTTAACTTAACCCAATTAACCAAGCCCACTCTGAGGATTGGTATTATCCCAAGAGGGGGGTGAATTGGATATTTAAAAATTTTAGCTAACTATTTAGCCGATTTACAAACAATATCAAAATCAAATTTAAAGCATATATAACAATCACCACAAAATTGATAAAAACATACACGTGCAAAAATTTAAAGAGTAAAGGGATAGAGAGAATGACACTGTGTTTTACAAGGTTTGGCTATCCCCGCCTACGTTCTTGCCTCAAGCAAACTACTTGAGGATTTAAACTATCATGCTCCCTTAAACTAGGGCAAAGCTACGACTACAATCCCTCCTTATAGGTGGAGAAGACTCTCCAAGCGATATCCCCTTGCTTGGTACGGTACACGCCGTAATCCCTCCTTATAGGCGGAGATACCTCTCCAAGTGATATACCCTCACTTGGCACGGTTCAAAACCCGAATTACAAAGAAATGTGTTGGAATTGGTGTATTCCCAAGAGGGGGTGAATTAGGCATTTAAAATTTTGTCCTAAGTTCAACTAATCCAACAATCAGTATTACACAAACCTAGGGTCTATCTATGCAATTATAAACCTAATCATTCACAATAATAAATCATTAACATTCAAGTGCTGAAATTTAAATTGCAGAAATTAAAAGTAAGCACAAGAAATGTTATTAGGGTTCGGCCAATACTGCCTACGTCCTCGCCTCAAGCTAACAAACAAAAGGATTCCACTAAGTTGCTCACTTCACGGGTGAAGCAACACCATTTACAACACCTTACCAAGATGGTGCACCTAGTTCTCTTAACCAAGTCTGCACCAGTCCGAGACTATTCACAGGGCTAGTCTCCCTCTTTCAACCATACGTTGAGAATACATTTGATAATCAAATAAATTATTTTGTACAACAAAATATGCTTCAAATACAAGCAGATGTGTATAACACTACAGCTCAAAATACACTCACGTATGATATGAAAATAAGTTCAATGTGAGAATCTGATTTTCACAAAATAATCTTTGAATAAAAATGTGTATATGAGTGTTCAAAGATTTTATCCCCAAATAAAACTTTTTCTCAAAAAATATTTTTCCAAATGAAGTGCTGGAGAGTCTAGGGTTATGGCTCAAATTTTTTTTGCAAAGACAAGCATGTGAGCCTTTAAATCTTGCAATGGATGTACAAGATTCACAAGCCATGAATGATTTACTCCCAAGGATATTTATCAAATAAAAATATGTGGGAGAAACTGTGGATTTACTCTCAAAATATATGATTTGAAAAATGAATGTGAGATGAGAGTAAAACAAAATGCCCAAGAAATGATTTTCCAAATAAACAACTAAGAGATGATGAAAAAATGAGTATATTTGAGAGAATTTTTCTTAATAATTTTGCTATTCTCACTTTAATTAAGACAAATGAAAGGGTATTTATAGACTTGAAGAAAAATATAACCGTCGGGGACACAATGGGTATTTTGGAAAAAGATTAAGTGAGTTTAATTAAAAATAACTCAGTTTAACCTTGGTAAAATTTGAGCAACCCGAGAGGTTTGATTGACCATTTTTAGGGTTTGGTCAACCAAATTGCTCATTTTAGTCAATTAGGGTATTTTTGAATTGAAGTGTTGGTCGACCAAACTTGAGGCGATTTCTGAACCTCCGAGGTTCGATCGATCGGGCTAAGTTCGATTGACTAAATTTGAACGTTCGGTTGACCGGTCCATTTTACAACTAGGAGTTCGGTCGACTAGGTCATTGAGATTTCCCCACGTTCTAGCTTGGTTGACCAGGGCGTTGATGCCCATTTTAAGGATGATCGACCAAATGATCAAACCATTGACCCTGGGGATGTTCGGTCGACCGAAGGTCATAGTATGTTTTGGTTCGATCGACTGACCATATAAAATTTTTGCATTCAAGTCCTAAATCCCTTTTGAAGTCACTCGTATTCACATGGTTATTACTTCTAAGATATAAAGGACTTTTTCATGCGATATTTTGGGACCTATGTTCAGTTTATGGTCTTTGAGCTTACCCCAAAAATTTGACGTCAATCAACATTTCTAAGGTCCTGTGGTTCCCTATGGTCAGTATATGGTCTTCACTAAACTTTTATCCATATCATGCATGTCATGCAATTATTACAGACCAAATTAAAAGATTAAATGCAATAAAATGAAATTCAAATGTCATCTTCTTGATCTTTTGTTCTTCTCTTCATGGAGTACACCAAGTGTATGTGCATTAAGATCCGTCTTGGTCTCCTTTTCCCTTAAACCTTATATGTATGCTGAAATATGAACATGTTCACAAACTAAGAACACACATAAGATACAAATGTTTTGTTAGCATCAAAATAGGGATCAGACTCAAAAAGTCAACAAAATGAATGAAAATAATTTTTGTGTACAATGAATGCTCCTTCAAGAGCTGATTTGTACAATGAAAAATATTTCAAAATTAACTCAGAAATGAATTGAAATATGAAGTTCAATAGAGTCATCATGATCTTTTTACTATAATTGACGTTTAAGTCTAAGTTACGAGGCTCTGATACCAATTGTTAGTTTTAGTGCAATCCCAAGACGGGGGGTGAATTGGGTATTTAAAAATTATCACCTAGGTCAATCGATTTAATAACAGTATTACACAACCTAGGGTCAGTCTATGCAATCAATAAATGAACATACACATGCTGTAATAGTAAAGTGCAGAAAGGTAAACAATACACGTGATATGTTATCAAGGTTTGGCCAAATTGCCTATGTCCCCGCCTTGGCTACACCAGCACAAGGATTCCACTACTTCTCACTTAAACGGATGGAGCGGCACCTAATACAACACGCCTTACCAGGGTGGCGCACCTAGCTATCCTAACCGGGTTTAAGCCAATCCGAGACTATTCCACAGGGTTAGTCTCCCTCTTCAGGCTCACGCCTGGAATACAACAAATGATATGAAATATTTGTACACGAAAATATGATTTTTCACAAGCAGATATGTACACCAGTATATCTCAAGCAATATTGCAAGTACGTATGATATGTAAATATGGTCAGTGTTCTAATGTATGCTAAACACTCAAATAGGTATAGATAATCAATCTAAATCAAGAGTGTATATCTAAGCAGGATTTGAAACTCAATATTTGAATATCACAATATCATACCAAAGTTTCAAATATGCTAGAAACTTCACAAGATGTTCTCAATATACTATGCACAAGGAGTGTTTGAATGCAAACTTTTGAAAATAATTTTTACACACAAAAAATATAGGCTTAGGTAGCTTGCAATGACAATGCAAGAATCACAACCTTCTAAGTCTTCCCACACAAGATTTATCAAATAAAATCGGTGGAAGAACTTAAAACTATATTTTCAAATAAAATCAATCAAACAATGTAGCAAATGAGAGTACTAGCTAGTAAGATTAAGCACAAGCACTTTAGAAATACTCACAACACTTGAAGGATCAAGAAGAATTAAGTGTATAAGTGTTTGGGAGTAGTATTGTAGTGACCCGAATAATAATGTTTTAATAATAAAAGGGAGAGAAAATAGAAACAGAAATAGAAGGAGCAAAAATTTTAGAAATTGCTAGGCTTCGTCGACGAACATAGGGTTTCGTCGAAGAAAGCCTTAAGAATTTCGTTGACGAACACAGGGCTTCGTCGACGAGAAAATACCGAGAGGGGTCCGAGGCAGCCTGAATTTCATCGAGGAATACAGGGCTTCGTCGACGAATTTTTTGAAAGACTCGTCGATGAAGTGACGTGTCTCATCGACGAATCTGGCTGTATATAAGGATGAAAAACCGGGATATTTCTCATTCTCTCGCCGCTCTCTCTCTCTCTCCTTTCTCTCTACGTTTTCGGCCCCACCAGTCACCGCATCAACGATCCGAAGCTACCACGACGCTCCTGGAGAAGTTCTCTACGTATCTACCGGAGCGGATCGTCGGGAAATCGGAGTTGGAAATCATCCCAAATTCAGGGTAAAGTCTTTTAGTCTCCTTTTGGCCTTGTGGTAGTTATAGAAAATAATGTAGGCAGAAAAATACTGATGTTTAGTTCTAGCATATGTTAGTTTCAAGGTATTTTGTAGGAGGCCCTGCGGGTATCGGGCTAGAGTACAATAGGGGCTTTTCAGAGATAAGGTAAGGGATATATGCTATGCTAGGAAGTTTCAAAATGTTATACAGTTTATTTATTTAAGAAAATTATGTATTAAAGTATGGTATGGCTTGAGAATATGTGTGCAGTATGGGAGTATGTTCTATGAATTGTATTTTCATGATTTTATGTATTTCAGTGCTATGATTATGTGAATTACAATACCATGATTTTATGGATTTTAATACCATGATTATACGAATTACGGATACAGTATTATGATTATGTAGTTCCAGTATTATGATTTACAGAGTTAAAGCATGTCATGTTTTCTATTACCATGACATATGGAGTATACAGACAGAGCATTTACAGAATATATAGACAGTTATACAAAGATAGCATCGAGATGCTACAATTACAGTATTTACAGTACAGAAAGAAAGAGTTATGGTAATTTTGAAAACATGATGAAAACAGTGAAAGAGTATATATGAATATGTATATAGTATCAGACCCTGTTGGACCATACAGATTACAGAGTACGGTACCATAGCTACATACAATTTACAGAGTGCAACCGCCTATTCAGATAATAGGCTGTAGGTCGATCATATAGTGCCCTTGACATGGACAGACTCCCCATCAGATTTGGGTGGAGGTGGGTAGATCGACCGAGGGAGTATAGTGATTTACCTGGTCGGCCAGCCAGTGTAAATCCCGCTTACGAGCCGCACAACCCTGTCATGAGGGGTTAAACCATGACATACAGATATCCACAGGGGAAAGTTTACAGTTATTATTATGTATATTCTGATTTACAGAGACAAGAGAATTACTTATGTATGTTAGAAGTATTTTGAATAGTAACTTAAATACAGATGTGTTAAATGACATGAAAATGGTAATGAATATTATGATTTGTACTGTATTTATAGATTCAGATATACATGATTATATGGAAACGGATTTTTATAATATGATGACTCATTTGCCACACACTAGTAATAGCATATATCGTCTTACTGAGCATTGGCTCATTTCAGTGTTGAAACCTTTTTCAGGTGATCTAGGTAGGCGAGCAGATCAGGCTCACAGGTAGAGAGGCGTTTGTAGTGCCCTGACAGCAAAGTGAGTACAGAGGAGGGTTTTTGTATTTGCCCTATCTAGCTGAGGGCAATTTTGAGAATTTAGTAACACATGTATATATTCTTTTGGGAAACATGATAACACTCTGGTATTGTACAATATGATATATCACTATGTATGGAAATGTTTATTTGTATTATGATTTTCACTGCTTAGGATAATGTTATGGTATCAGAGTATGATAATTATTACAATGGAAAAAAAAAAATATGTTAATTAAGCAGGTCGTTACAAGTATAGGCTAAAAAGGAATTTTAGAATTTGAGAGAATTTTGCCTAAATTATTTTTTCTAATTCTTACTAATCTAAGCAAATGAACATGTATATATAGGCAATGAGACATTTTTTGACCGTTAGGGACTCAATGGGGATAATTAGAAATGTTTAAAATAGGTTTAGAAAAATTAACCAATTTACCCCTTTTAATTTTTAGTAAAATTATTTTACCCCGCGAGATTCGAGTACCCAGTCTGAGGTTTGGGCGCCCGAATAGACTCACTCAAAAATAAATTTTTAAAGGTTCAAGTGCTCGAAGTCAGGGTTGGTTGGCTGAACAAAAGACAGAAGCATTTTGTCCGAGGTTTGAGTGCCCGACACTAAGTTCGGTTAACCGAACGGTCCACTTCGGTCGCCTGAGACCTTTTTGAACGCGAACATTTGGGCGCTCGAGTTGGTGAAAAGTGCTCTGACATAGGTTCGGGTGATCGAGAAAGATATGTTCAAGTCGGTTCGGTCTACAGAACAAGAAGTCAACAATTTGACTTTGTCCGTGGTTCGGTTGCCCGAGGTGTTTTAAACGCCACATGTTTGGTCACCCGAGCTCTCACAGGATTTTCAATTAAGTCTAGATTTTTGCTTCTTTTAACTCCCCTAATATGATATGTGATGATGAGGACTATAAGCACTAAGTGTAGGTACCTAAGGTCCAACTAGAATCTGTTTGAGCATACCTACCTATCATGCATGATGCAAATTATTACAAGTCATAGGAGTGTACAGTTCATAATAATATTAAATCCCAAAATGAAGAAAGTGAAAAAGAATTACAAATATAACACTGACTTCTTCATTCATCGGCACGAATACCACACATCATCATGATGTCTTTCAGTTCGAGTACGCGCGCAAAGTGAACCTGCAAGCAAGCCTTAATACAAACATCAGTACCAAGAATATTTGTCATTATCAAAACTGGGTGTGATCTATCAGGTCAACAAAAGGAGAGTAAGTCCAAAGACATTGAGGTCCCATTTGAAAATCAGAAGATATTGAAAAAAGGAAGGAATAATATTAAGTAATTTATATTTTCATGTGTTGTTATCAAAGGAAGAAGTGAGAGAGAAAATAAAAAATCAATCAAATTCATGAACAAATTTTGATTTCACATATAATTATTTTTTTATTTTTTCTATTTTTTAGTCATATTAAAACAAACATTCATTTTTAATAAAATCTAATATTAATCGGAAATACAAATGAAAATGAGTTTTCTCGAAAAAAAAAAAATTTCCTTTCCTTTCCTTTCCTTTTATTTCCTCAAGTAAATTTTTTTGTACTAATAAGTTGTAAAGAGGAAGACATAAAGCAAAGCTTATTTCCTATTTTATCTCCTAATTTGAGAGCCATTAAAGCCTAAGGAGCAAACCTACATTAGGGAAGATATAAAGAAATTATAATAAAATAATAATAAAAATAAAAATAAAGAATTTGAGGCTATACTATAAGTGTGTATTTGTATGTGTATATATATAGCGATCGATACTATATTGTACATGATATCATATGTCATACATTAGGACAGAAGTTCGTATAATATACAACAATAACTTGTATCATATAAATTCTAGTAAGGCAATATTTATATACTAAGTCTATCGCTGTCCTTAATTTATCATTAGAGAAATATCTCAAAAGTTATTGTAAATCTCTCAAGTTTCCTTTTTTCTAAGCTGCAGATGATTACTCTGTACATATAAAGATTAAAACTCAATTTTTTTCATTTCAATATTTGATGTAAATGATGCCAAGTTGAATTTAGGTTTTGCTAATAAATAGTATATCACACTTCTAGAAGTCACTAATAGGTTAATTGGGCTTTTAGTGGGCCCATTTTCGAGACTGACCTTTTGGGCTCTCTTTTGTCAAAACGGTAGAGCCCAGGGAGGCAGACTCGGAGCAATGCTGGAAATGTTGTGCAGACAACTAAACTGATTAATTAATTTCTTTGGCACAATTACAAAATGGGTTGGTCAACCGTCCAAGACGTGCACTGCTGCAGTGCATATAACTATGGAACTATAATATATGAATTACTAATGTCCAACATTAGCAATTTGTGGCTGGCATTCTTTTTATATAACGAAGAGTCGCATTATAAGATTCGTATACAGCTACTTCCAAAATTATATTTGATTATATTTGTAATTTATTTAGCATGTAAAAAAATGAAAATTTTATAAATTCATTATATAATTTTTTTATTTAATTTCATGCTAAATTTATTTCATTTTTTTGAAACCGTTTATTGAATTAGTTCACAAAATATGTGTTTTTTGTTTATTAATATTTTAATTTTTTGTCCCATTGTATTAATAGAAGTCGGAATTAGAGGATGTAAGAAGATTGTCACTTACTAGTGGATTAATTTTGAATTGGAAGAGTTCGATCAAACGCCATCATTATAAAAAAATAAAAAATAAAATAAAATAAAAAAGTAGATCATGAATGATCATATGCACAAAACACTATAATTTTACCTTCATTCCCTATATGAATATCGGTTTTTGAGATCCTAATTCCAGAACATCTTTTTAAAAAATCGCAGGAGCAAATCTAAAATAGAGTTTATAATCTGAATTGAACCGAATCTACTGATGGTCAAGCTCGTAAAATTTGAGTTGGGAATCGCTTATTTATTTAATGAATGATCTTAAACAAGCTCTTAGCTTCCAAAAGTGATTTGATTTATTTATAGTCTTACATTTACTTAAGAACACTACAATTTTACTTTCATTCTCAATTTATTTCATAGAAAATAATTTTATCCCAAGAATATCTTCTAAAAAAGATAGAAGGAATATCTTAGAAAGGCACATCCCCACTTAGGATGCTCCAAAGTCTAAAAGGTTTCACCAAGGACAATTTAACAGTCAATTTGTTCATAAAATAAATTGAAATCACATTTGGTTAATAGAAGCGGTAAGGGTAGATTTAAAATAACTTGGGAAGAAATAGTGAGTAAGGATTTAATATTCTTGAATTTGTCAAAAGAAATGATTTATGATTATATAAATTGACGGAAAAAGATTCATATAACCGATCCCATCTAATGATGCTTAAGCTTAGTTTTGTTGTTATTGTAAAATAAAATCAAAAAAAAAAATCAAATTTCGTTACATTTCTACAATAATCAAATGTTTGATCTCAGCTGAATCCCAAAAGGCGCAAATATACAATTAATCTGAAAACACGGCTTTGAAATTACGAATAGTAAAGTGCTACCTCCAAGCATCCATGCCTTGTTAACCTAACTATTTCGCCCTTCCTCATATGTCAATCTGCTCAAGCTGTAATTGTGACGGTGGAAAACACATGACCATAAAAACATGCATTATATATATATGCTCTAATTACGCCATGCCCTAATTTAAAAGTCTCCACCAACCGATCCATCTCCAACCCCACCTATATATACAAACCTCTCTACTCCTTCTGCAGGACCAAAAACAGAGAGAGAGAGAGAGAGAGAGAGAGATGGAGAAGGCAGCTCTGGTTCCATTAACGCTTCTCCTCTCTTTGGCAATGGCGGCCATGCCCTTTGTCCACAGCAGCAGTATTAATTATGAACAGAAAGAAGCAAACGCATGGGCCAGCAAGCTCCGGCACGCGAAGCTCAAGGCGAGCAACCTCCACTTCTACTTCCACGACATCCTCAGCGGCAAAAACCCCACCGCCGTGACTGTGGTTCAGCCGCCCAGCACCGACAAGTCCGTCACCTCCTTCGGCCTCATCAACATTTTCGACGATCCCCTCACGGTGGGCCCCGAGCCCTCTTCCAAGCTCGTCGGCCGGGCCCAGGGCTTCTACGGCTCAGCCGGAATCGACCAACTGGGCCTCCTCATGACCATGAACCTCTTCTTCACCGACGGCAAGTACAACGGCAGCACCCTCGCCGTTGTCGGCCGCAACGCCGCCATGACCCCTCTCCGCGAGATGCCCATCGTCGGCGGCACCGGCGTTTTCCGGTTCGCGCGCGGTTTCGCCACGGCGAAGACGCATTACCTGAATCTGACCACCGGCGACGCCATCGTGGAATACAATGTTATGGTTTTACACTACTGATTGATGGCTGGTTGTGTTCTTTAATAATTAAATCCTATATATTTATATCTCTGTGTTATTTAATTGAGACTTTGTGTGTGAGTGGTTTTAAATAATAATTTAACTTAATTTTTTTATTTCGTTTACCTAATGCTGATTTTTTTAAATGTTGGGGGTGGGGGTGATTTTGAAGAGATAATATTATGCTGAGGTGCAAAGAGTAATTAAATAAAGATGAACAGTTCCTAATGTGATTAAATTGGTCGAATTTTGACTGGAATAAGATAATCAGACCTAATCCACCACTTTCTACTCTTATATGTTAATTACATGTTGTATGAATACATATAATAAAATAAATAAAAAATTTTAAAAATAAAAATATTACAACAATTTTTTTGATTTGAAATCTTCGCAAAACTTCCATAAATTTATTTCTTTATGAAATTTCCATTATATCATAAATAAAAATAACTTTATTGGTTTAAAATATATATATATATATATATATATATATATATATATATATATATATATGTGGTGTACCTCGAGAGAGAAGAAAGCTTCTAAGAAGGATAGCATGCATGACCCAGGTGCAAAATATTCAACTTTAATTTCAAAACAAGAGATAGCAAGCTAGCTAGGTGTACCGTCACCTAATACATGCATGCCTGTCAGTTTTATATATATATATATGACGAATTAGGGCGTGACAGGTGCAGTGGCGTAAAGTATACATATAAAGTCAATAATGTGGGAAAGCAGGTTGGTCGGGAGCACAGCTGCCTGGGCCTTGCAAAGCCCACCATCCGAACCTTTTGGGCCTAGGGGTATGCCTGGCCCACACTTGCATAGGTGGGCCTAGGGCTCCTCACTCATGGCTAGGGTTTCCATTAATTGCAGCAATACAGCATGAGAAATGGCACGCGCAACAGCACAAATGATGCTTTTGGAATAGCTGATGTCCTATTGCCTATTGCTTCATATTTCTCATTGAGCAATTGTGACAAAGAAACACTTTTTTAAGGTACGAGAAAATAAAACATATATATAAAAAAAAATTAATTAATCTCTTTTGTCTTTGATTATTAAAGAAAGCGAATAAATATATATATATTTATATATTTATATAAAATAAATTAAAGAACAGTCCGGTGTACAAAGCTCCAGCACATACTAGGTTTGGAAAAGAGACAAACCACAATGAGTCCATAGTAAGCAACCTTAAAATTTTATTTCACTTAACATTAACATTTAATTTTTCTTATTCTCAATTATATTAGAATAAATTTTTATTTTTAATATATTTGATTGATATAGAGAGAAATTGTTATTAAAAAAGTTCTTTATTATTTTTTCTTTTATTTCCTTTCTTTTCCAAATCAAATTCTTGATCCACACAAATCCTAATAATTTTTTCATCATGGCCTCTAATTCTTATATTTCCAATCAGAAATTAGAAGTCTCTTTACAAAAAACGTAAATCAGACAACAAATTTATAAATTTTAACTAAATTACATTTAATTCTTCCAAGTTCTAATGGTGAGACAAAGAAATTCTAATAGAATAAAAAGAGCAAGAGTTAACTAATACTTAAAAAAGTAATGAATCGCTATAAAAGCTAAGCTATTGCACTGATGGGTAGATTCTCAAATGCCCCATAACGTACTATAGTCTTTACTCAATCGTCATTTTATTTTTATTATTTGAAGGAATTTGAAGGAAAATGAGACGTCCGTTGAAATTTACATCAACAAATTACAACTACCAAATTACTAAAATTTCATATTCAAACTTGCCTAAGTTAGGTAAAAACTAAAATTGAAACTTTAAGGAATTCTCATATTTAAAACTAAAAATAACAATTTAATAATGCTTATTAGAATTTCATCTTAGAACATGATTTTCAGTATAATATAAATTTTTCAAGAACTTAAATTACATAATTTTTATTTTGTGTTTTGTCGTACATATTCCTACTTTCTCAATGGATATAAAAAGAGAATCATCCAATGCAGAAATAAGTATTGATTTAACAGTCCCATTAAATAATTTGCAGTGTATTAATTATATTAATGTGTGGGTTGGCATTAAGTGGAGTGGCTATTGTTGTTTAGGGTGAGCTGTCCTTCCTAATCCCATTACCCTAAAAACAAAATCCATAAATTATTTGAGATGGAGAGGACTCCACCCTACATTCATTCTTTTACCCTTTTGACCCACGAGAGAGAGAGAGAGAGAGAGAAGCTCTTCATCAAGTGCATTTATATGAATTAATTGAATTCACAGAAGAATACATATATATATATATATATATATATATCATTTCAATTAACCAAAATAATGATGCATTTCTAATTTACATAAATGTTTGGTCGAGTAATTCAATGAACCCCAGAGAAAAAAATCTCTTAAACCAAACCAATTATCGAACATCAAAATTTCTAAAAAAATCAAACCAAAGCAACCAAAATTAAAATTGTAATCCAACCAAGTCAACCAAACCAATCACCGAACATCAAAACTATTAAAAAATCAAACTAAAGCAACCAGAATTAAAATCTTAATCCAACCAATTCAACCAAACTTTGGTTGGTGAATTTGATTTTCACCGAATATTTCAAAGCCCTACCCACCCTATACTAAAACGCTATAGGTACTACTGGTGGGATGGTGTTTCTAAGTCTGAAAGAAATTATCAGAAATAGGGAAGACACAACCACAATCCACATGACCCCAAGTGGGAATAAACATTCAAATGTAAAGATCCAAATAGCTGGCAGCCAACAGGGACCAGGGGGAATAGGACAAGGAAGATGAGACTGCCAACGCACTGCCAAGGAAGGAGCATTCTGAGTTTCAATAACCGAAAAAATCATGCTTTCAAGGATTGGCCTCCCCCAAAAACGCATCATGCCTGCTTTTATATAGGAAATGTTTGCTTTTGTTTGGAGGTCCACAGATCACATGCATACCCTGCAATAATCTGTTAGCAGAAGCTGCTGGCAAACTGGTCTTGAAAATGAAAGACATGCCACCAAGAAGTTCTCTTATACCCAATTACCCAGACCTCGAAACAAAGCAAGTTTTTGACGAGCAAAAAATGGGATCTTCCACAAAACATGATATCTGTAATCTTAGTCGTATATCTCGAGAGCTTTTCCTTACTCAAACTAATAACATAATAACATTGTATATGCTGCTTCCATATTATAAACTGGTGAAGTAATTAATCATCATAAATTCATAATGATAATAATACAAGCATAGCTTGCCACCAAAATAAAGTAGAAGAGAAATATCACAGGCTGCTGTTTCCATGGCTGGGCATCACTTCTCAACATTAATGAATAAATGATCCAGTGGCAAGTTTGGCGTCGAATGAAAAAGGTGACCAATAGGAAATGGTAAGCTATATAATAACATGGCCATACTGAACCATAGCTCTGGTCATATGGCTCTTGAACCTGTCCCAATATGGAATGCAAGGGCTCAACCCTCATGAAGAAGGTAGTCTCAAGGATAACATTGTGCACACTGCATCCCCCCACCCCCACACAAAAAAACTATTGAGGCATAAGATACACACCAAATATATATGCACAAACTAAAAACCAACAACTAAAACAAGGCCATACAGATCCAAATTCTGAGGTTGTTATATTCATGGCCTTGGATTTTATATTAGAACTAAAATGAAATAAATAATTTGAGTTTCTAGAGACTGTTCTCAGATTTCAGCTACTTTTTAGTCTTTATTCACAAGAAATCAAACCTTGCAATCCACAGGCAACTGCTTTTGAGGGGGAGACACAGAAAAACTTGAGTATCTGCAGAAGTAATCTTAAGCCCAAGACAATCAAAAAGATTGAACTTAATCTTTTACCTTTCAATGAGAGGTATAAATATCCACTCAATACAAAATAGGTCATGGTAATTATCTCTAAGATCCACCAAAGAACCAAAGCCACATTTCAGAAAACAATCCAATAAATGCTTGCTATGCTCAAAAGATATGTACCAAAAGGAGAGGCTTGGTTCTGGGCACAAGGCCAGCAACTATGGTTCATAAAATGTGCCACCAATGGATTAAATCTTCCCTCAAGTGCAGCAGATCTACCAGCACTCAAGTTGGAGCCTTTTTACTACATCCAACCATCTGGATGGTCAGAGGTATCCAAAAATACTAGTCCCCAAGACCAACTCATCCTAAAGATTTTGGATCCAACATTTGCATTTTCACTTCTTTCCAGATGAATGATGAATAACATGCCAATAGCCCAGGACAGAAAAAACATGCAAATTTCTGAACATATTCCTTCACATGCTTTTTCCACTAAACAAAAAATAGCCATCACTGGCTCATTGAAGACCATCTCACCCTTCACCACCAATCCTTAGGCTTTGAATGACCAACTCTCTGATTAACATTCAGAAAATATGCATATTGGATGCATTGGTCTTGGCAATTGACAAGAAAGACGCTTAAAACCATCCAATCACCACCACAACACAGCTTAAAACCAGCCAATCACCAACCCCCCCCCCCCCCCCCGGGGGCAGATGTATGCGGTGGTGGTTTATCTTCACCCATCGAATATGAAAAACAAAACAAGAAATCAATAGAAGGGGACGGTATAAGCCCAGATGAAATCAAAGACTCTTCACGAATAGGGAAAAAAAAATTTAATGGCCCAAAGCCATTTACTAAATGATAAAAACACTGCAGCTTAAAAAAATATGATCAAGTGACAGTAAATATATTTGAGAACATACTTGAGCAAAAAGGCACAGATTAGTACTTCTATGCAAGTATAGAGCAATTTCCACACCAATATGAATATAACAGGGCAAAAAAAGACAAAGGTATAACTGAAAAAAACAGCACTACTGTGTCCAAAATTAACCTTACCAGGAACAAAATCAGAAAATTTGAAAATCTAAGCGGAAAACTACAATGTGAAAAGGAAGAAAGCAGCCGTTTGGTTTCACTCAGTTTTTCCTGTGACCATCAAGGGATGGTCACTTAAAGAGTTTTCCCCATGATAGCACAACTGCTGCAGCTCATACAACCAATTTTTCATCATTGTCCATACGGAATTTGTTGTTGAAGACCAAGAAGCTTTCTGAAAAGAGGAATGAGGCCAATTAAAGCTATTTGCAGCTGCTCTGAGCTGTTCAGGCGGATGCTGACCTGTCCTGCCCCTCTGTTATTCAAATTGGCACGAGCAATCATGTTCGTAGACCGTCCAATAGGGATCTGGGACTGTATATTGCATCCAATGGCAAGATCTCCATGCCAATCCATAATAGAGAGCCCAAGAGTTGATAGTGAACGACCTAAAGGATAATCTTTATCCCTCAAAGTAGCCTCCAAACTACCACCATAGGCAACATCCCCACGACCAGCCATGGCACCACCAGTCACCACTAACTGGAATGATTTATTGACCACCACCTTGTCCTCAAGTTTCACTCCAGCTGATAAGGCATCACCCAATAGCGTAACTGAAAGACCAGCTGTTGCCTTATTTCGTCTATAATTACTAAACCTGGTCTCACTTCGTAAAGTATAAGCCATGTCCTTTCCAACACTCTGCATATCAAAACCCAACAAAGTCGCTTTCCCTTCCCCATGCTTTATTGAACTGGCTACTTCCATTTGAAGATTGGCATCCTTCTTATCCTTTGTAACCTGACCAGAAAAAGATAACGGCATTTTATTCTGAACCACAAACAATCTTTCTACATTTATGCCTTCATAGCCAACATCGTGATCCCAACCATGGGTTTCTAGAACAGGTCTCACAAGCCACTGGTTGGAGGAATCAAGATAGCGATACCGGTGAGTGGGATTATCAGAATCAAAAGAAGAAGGTAAGGGCAAATCTGCCATGGGAACAGGCACAGATGCTGCGCCACCACTTTCTTCTTCCACATTCTCAGTATATTCACCTGGCAAATCCTTAGCTTGATCTGCCATTCTCTTAATCATCTTCCTCCGCCTTTTCTCTTCCTTCAGCTGTTTCTTCATAAAAAGTTTTTCCCTGTATTCTAGCTCATCATAATATGCTTTCTTCTGAGCTTTAGTGAGCTTTTCCAGCTGGGTCTTTGTCAAAAGCTTAAACGGTGGCAATTCATCATATTCTGATTCATCCTCTGAATCTGAAGATTCATCCAAATCTTCATCTAGAGTGTCCTCATCACCAAACTGCTCTTCTGGCAGTTTCAACTGTGGTCTTGACTGAAGAAGAGATGACAGAAGGAAAGGTAAAGGTGGGGCTCTGGCCCTGGCAGCGAAAGGCCTTCCTGGTGGACTATCTTGCAACTTTAGAAGTGTATTAGCTTCAGCCAAAATCTTTGATGCAAATGAGAGCAATAACAAATGAGGCTTCCAAACCTGACCATTTGGCAGAACCCTCTGACCAGCCCTGTTTGTTCTGCATGCCAGATGGTTCTCCACCAAAGAAACAGGATTCATGAGGCGCATATCCCCAGCTGCCTGACGAATTGCTTGCTGGACGATATGAGACCTTTGAGTAACAAACATATCATAACTAGGAGCAGTACCATTCGGTCCCTCGGGCGGAGCTGATGCAGCATGAGTCAGAACTACAATGGCATTAAACCATATTGAAGGTCCAAATATTTCAGTTATTGTACGCAACAGTGGCATGTCACCAAATTCCCTGCTCGGCATGTCCAACCTATCAAGATACAAAACAATATCTGGAGGAGATTTCTTGATAAACTGCTTAACAGAGTGAAGGATCTTCTCATTCTGTCTTCGGTCTGATGAGGATGGTAAAAGCCCTGGAGTGTCAATAACCCGTACCTTAATCCCCTGTACAGTTCCCACCACATCCTGAACCTTCTTTGTTCCCAATTGAAAAGCATCCGTCCCAAACTTAATTTCATCAAATATTGAATTGATAGTCGCACTTTTACCAACCCCAGTTTTTCCAAGAACCATAATAGTGCAAGAGAAATCAAGAGGCTCCTGCCCAGCAGCCTCCAGGTGCTCTGCCATGGCACTTGCACGGTCAAAGCTAAAAGCTCCAGCACGACCACCGGTTCTACCTCGCAACTGTTCAGCTAATCCTAATCTGTACAGGACCTGAGCTACAACAACATTATGGGGAGTCTGCCCAAGCCTATGAGCAAGCCGTAGAAACTTCACTCGTATCATCTGGAGTTTTTCACGGGTCTCATCAGTTTCTTCAGCCTCCCCATTTGTGGGATCTTCAACTAGCTGAGCTTGTACCTGAGAAACGGATCCATTTGCCCGAGGCTGCTGAACTGCTCGGGGTGCAGGTTCCAAGAGTGGAGCACCACGCCCAAGACCAGCTGGATGAGCAGGAAGAAGAGAAGGATTTGCAGATTTTCCTAATAAAGAAGCATTACCTGCAGTAGGCTTGATTTCTGGTTCCCTGTTCCCTTCAGCATTTTGCTTTTTCTCCCCATCCTTTCCTGCATCACTTTTAGGCTCCTCAACAACAGAACTGCTGTTGCAAGCTTTAACATTTTCAGAAGCATGCTGAGGTTGAGGACCCTTGACATCCTGGGCTCCCAAATCAGATACGCCACACTGAATCTTCTCATTCTTCTCAACATTTGAATGTTCAACAGAAGAGGCACTCTCTATTTCTGAAGTCACTTTCCCTTCCTCGGCAGAAGCATGCAAGCTATTCGAAGTTTCATCCACAATACCACCATTATCAGGATGCCCTGAATGAATGATGCCTGATATATCCTTCTGTTCCCTGCTCCTGTTCTCTTCACGTTCAATAACCAAATTAGCTGAAGCATCCTTCACCTCTTCGACCTTAACACCCCCAAGCCCAAAATCAGAGATGGCTGAAGCATCTTTCACCTCCCCACGCTCTTTTCCAAGCCCTGAATCAGGGATGTCTGAAGCATCCTTCACCTCCCCAACCCCTTCGCATCGAAATTCTGTATCCAGGGCATTCAAATTGTCACCTGTGTCCTCACCTCTATCATCTTGATGCCTATCCACAGAATTTTCCAGGTCAACTATCTTAGCATCGTGATGTTCAGTACTTGATTTAGCCAAGTTGTCCTTCAATTCTTCACCTAAACCATCTTGAAGCAGAATCTCTCCATCAGACTTATCTAAACAAAGAGAATCAAACTCCTCCTTGACTTTACCAGCATCCCCATTTTCTGATTTTTCATGAACCAATCTTCCCTCTAAATTTAAATTTTCTGAATCCCCATTTTCAGACTTCTCAACAACCACACCAGACTCTGCAGCCACCTCTTCCCCATCCTTCAAAACCTCCATCTCTCCATCAACACATGTATCAGGTACTTCCGTTCCCACTTCTCCATTTCCAAACACTCCCGGAGCCCCAACTGCCTCCTCAAACGCCTCCGCTTCCACCTCCACAGACCCCAAATCAGGACTCATCCCAACCTTCGCATCTTCATCAAGAAAAACACTCTGGGCAATGGTTCTTAACTGCTCCAGCGTACCCACAGCCTCCTCAAAAACATCATCCCCCCCAGAATCCTTTGATTCGTGGGACGCACCCACAAGCTTTTTCTCCACTCTCTCATCAAAAGCCCCATTCCCCGCAGCACTCATCTCCACCACATGATTCTCATCAACAACCCCCACCCCATTTTCCATTACAAATCTCCAAATGCTGCTTCAAAAACCCTACAATCACCCATACCCAACAACCCCAAAACCCCAAATACAACAAATTAATCATCAAATAACAATCATCGCAATCATCAGAAATAGTAAAATATAATCACATGCAATTACAACACAAAAAAATAAAACAAACAAAAACAAAAACCCCCCAAATTAGAAACGACTACCAATTTAAACGCACACAAATAACAACGGATCGTTCTATCCCGTATTGGGTAAAAATCATTTGCATAAAAAATCCCTTTTCGAGCAAAAAAAAAAGGATCTTCCAAAGGTTTTCTCTACATTTCCTTGCTAGGGTTTTTGCAGAAATGGGCAGCAAATGAAAATAAATGAAACAATAATCAATAATAGTACACGATACCTGGTTGTGTGGATGCGAGAGAGAAAGAGGGTAACAGAAAGTCAGAGAGAGAGACGGAGAGGAACAAACGGGAGATGGCTTTGATCTTGGCAGTAGAACTAGAGCGAGGATTTTCCCTTCATATCTAACCAGCATTAGAACCAGTAGATGAACTACGGGATAAGAGTTAATGGACGAGCGTGATGGGGCCGGGGCGGAGATCGGACGGTGCCGAACGGCCTCTTCGATACCATCGTGGAAAACGCCAATCATCGTGACGTGAAGGGTGAGGAAGGATTACCTGTTGGCAGTGCGATCTCGTGGGTCACGTCTATAGATCCACGGACGAATCTGGGCCGTTGTTTTCCGTGATGACAATCTTTTTCCTTGATCGTGTGGTAGGTCTCACCTACTTGGCCATTCTCTTTTACCCGTTGGGCACGTGCAATCGTCACGTGACAAAATCCTAATTGTGAGTTACTTGGAAAGGCAAGCGGGGGTTAAGTATGTATATATATTAAGAAAAAGGAGGACAAAATAAAAGAAAAATTAAGCATTACGTACGTGTCTTTTTATTTTGATTTTTTATTATAAAAATGATTTGATGATGTGTATAAAAGTGTTTTTAAAATGAAAAATGTTGTGTTTGAGAATTTAGGGCAACAAAAAAAAAACGTGTAATTGTCAAAATATTTAAAATGGCAAATTGAATAAAATGAACTAATGAAAAATAATTTACTAATGTTGTTAAAAAAATATTTGATCACCTATAAAAAGAGTTATTAGAAAGAGAAAGTTGACTTTGAGCCTTTGGTAAAAAAGTTGTAAAATCATTAAAAATATGTAAAACGATTAATATAAATATGTACTTTTTAAAAGTTTAATTAATAATTTGATAATTTTGTAATGTTTAAAAAAAAATAGGGACAATAATGAAATAAAATATTTTTTTGAAGAAAAAGTTAGCTTTTAGTTTTTAAAAGTTTCAAATGTGTAACTTTTAAAATTTTCTAAAAAAAGTTACGAGTTAGCTTTTAAAAACTAAAAACTAAAAAAAAAAAACTAATTACCAAATATGTCATATCTAACTTTTATTTTTTAAAAAGGAAAAATTTGAACAAAAAAAAATAAATAAATAAACTCACCCTAAGTGTTTAAATAAGTTTTTGTAAAATGTTGAGATATATATTCAAAAAAAAATTGAACTTCGGCTTTTAAAAGATTCTTTTTAAAAGGTTATTAAAGTATAGTTAATCTAATTTTAACTTTTAGAAAGAAGGATATCATCCTAAAAAGGGATGAAAAATTGATAAATCGAAAGAGCATATAATTTTTTTAAAAAAAAAAAGTGAAAAATGAAGTATAAATAATGATCTTAGGTTTGTTAAACTCCAAAAATTTAAAAAAAAAATCAACCCCCAAACTCATTTAATAATTATCATTATTGAATTTATGATATTTATTTAATGTACTTAATTAATGTTATTTAATTATTTTTAACTATATGGTTATGGTTTTTTTTTTTTTGGTTAATGGAGGATTAGATGAAGTGCACAAAAAAGTATGAAATTATAAAAAATATACACAAATAGTCTAAGGAAGACAAAGCTCACGGCTTTAATATGACTCTCAAGAAGAAGAAGAAGAAGAAGAAGATGATGAGTTGTAATATTATGACGAAATGCAAAGTCTGAAAATCAATTATTCACACAGTCAACTTCCCTTTCTCTAATGTTTTACAAGCAACCAAAAAATAAAAAATAAAAACACCCTAAAAATTAAAGTCAACAAATTTATCTTACACCTATTAAAAGAGTCATTATCACCATGGTGAGACACTGTTGATGCTTCAAACCTAAAGTGTAGGTTTAAACCTTGAGATATCTAATATATGTTATAATTTTTTTCATAGAGAATGACGTTGGAAAACATAATCATAAAAATGTTATATTATTACAAAAGAATCACTCTTTAACAACTTGACGAAATCTCTATTTCCAAGTCAACCAAATACCATATTTTATGACAATTAATTCACTATCTTATTAGAAGGTCACTCCCATTGATCTTAAAAAATTAATCTCCCATTTGTCAAAATTATCACAAATAAGCCTCTTATCCAAACACTTCCCAAGTTGTGTCTTCAACCGCTCTGAACATTAACCTTCATCCAATCATTTTTGTTAAAAAAACACTTTTTGTTTATTTATTTATTGTGACTTTTATCACAGCCGTTGGATCGTCTCTAAATCCAACGGTTGTGTAGTATCATATATATGTTTATAAGTCATGGGAAAAAGGGTGTATTGCTTGTTATTTTGTGCAAGGAGAGCTAGAGGGGGCTTTCTCTCTAGGAAGATTTTTCCTTCACTGGTTTGATAGGTGAAAGGGTGTACAGGGGATCTAGGATCGGGGAGAGTCTGATCAGATCTTATACTGTCATCGTTTCATGATGGATTTTTCTCCAGGTGCACGCTTCGTGGACGTAGACAATCTTGCCAAACCACGTAAAATATCTCATCTATATTTTTTCTGTGAATGTTCTTTGTGCTATTTATTTTGTTGATCGGAAGATTAAAATCGTTACGCATCAATAAGTGGTATCAGAGCACGATTTCGATTGGGTGCAGATTTGATAGATCAGATTAGATTGAAAGAAATTTTTTGGATAGTTTTTCCCGCGGGAGTGCTCAAGATCAGAGCGATTCGTTCAGATCAGATTGAGGTACGCGGATTCAAATCAGGTGCTGAAAAATTATTCCATAATTTTTCAATTGAAAAATCAAATTGAGGTATGCGGATTTAGATCAGTTGCTGGAAAATTATTTTGAAATTTTTTCAATTGAAGGAGGATCATTTTTCAATTGAAGGTGTGAAAAAAAAAATCGAAAAGGAAAAAAAATTCGCGAATGAAGAACATGATGAACAATGCCAAGATTGGGTGACAGACCCGAATTCATAATCGGGTCGGGTACGTAACGCAACGGGTTGACACGCAAGTCAAGAGACTGGGTTGTGGGTTGGATTCAAGAGGAACCCACCGGGTCAAGGCACGGGTCAGCATTAGGGTCAGCTAGAACACGTGAGGGTCGCACGTGCAGTGGATCAAGGATTCGGGTTGAGTGGAACAGGTTAGGTCGAGGCTCGGATCCTCCCCATGGAGTGTTGACGTCATGCTGACGTTATCTTGACAGGTGCTAACGTCAGAGGAGAGGAAAAAAAAGGAGAAAGAAAAAAAGAAATTTAAATGGCAAGTACTTCGACGACCAAGTTCGATGTGGAACCCTTTAATGGAAAAAATAATTTCAGTTTGTGGAGAGCACTGTGAAGGATGTGTTGGTCCAACAGGGACTGATTAAAGTATTGAATAGGAAAAACAAGAAGCTAGAGACCATGTCAGATGATTAGTGGGAGGAGCTAGAAATGAAAGCGATAAGTACTATTCACTTAAGTTTAGCTCTAGAAATTAAATACGCTGTGTTGAATGAAACATTGCTAGGTGAGCTTTGGAAAAAATTGGAGAATATTTATATGTCCAAGTCCTTAGTTAATAGACTGTATTTGAAGAAACAATTGTATCAGTTGAGGATGAGTAAGGGCACAGAAGTCAGAGACCACCTCAATTATTTCAATAAGATAATCACGCAATTGCTGAGTATTGAGGTAAAAATTGAGGAGGAAGATAAAGCATTGATTCTGTTGTATTCGCTTACCAATTCACTTGATACTTTGAAAACCACACTACTGCTAGGTAAGGAGACTCTAATAGTTGATGAGGTGACTACTGCCATTCTGGAGAGTGAGAATTTTCACAAACTGGATTATCTAGGACATGGAGAAGGGTTGGTGGCTGAGGGTGAGTCTAGCCAACAGCGGGGCAGGAGTTCTAGCAAGGATAATTGGAGTCGAGGGAAATGTCGATCCAAGTCCAGAGGTAAGAATGGGAACTGGAGGAATGGTTGTTTTTATAGTGGGAAAGAAGGTATATGAAGAAGGACTGTCTAAGGAGGAAAAGAGATTTAGAGGAAAAGAATGGGAAGAAGACTCAGCAAGCTACTGTAGTGGAGAGCAATTCATTAGTTTTTTATGGGGATCTTTTGGCTGTTACTACAGGTTCCAATTACTTAGCCGATACCTGGACTTTGGATTCGGCGTGCTCATATCATATGTGTCCATACAAGGACTGGTTTGACATCTATGAACCAATCTCTGGAGTAACGGTGTTGATGGGTAATGATGCTTCAAGTGGTATTCTTGGTATTGGAACAGTCAGAATCAGGATGTTTGATGGTGTGATTAGATCCATCAGGGATGTGAGAAATGTTCTAGATCTGGAAAAAAAAAAATATGATTTCCTTGGGCTCTTTGGATAGTAGTGGTTTCTCTTTTTCAGCTAGGAATGGTGTGCTGAAAGTAGCTAGAGGTTCATTGGTAGTAATGAAGGGTCATCTGAGGAACAATTTGTACACTCTAGTGGGTAGCACAGTGACAGGTGGAACTGCAGCTAGTACCTCTTCAGATACAAATACAAATGATACTACTAGGTGGCATATGAGGCTGGGTCACATGAGTGAGCATGGTTTGCAGGAGTTGCACAGGAGGAACTTATTGGGAGGTAATTCTTGTTGTAAGCTTAAATTCTGTAAATACTGTTTGTTTGGTAAACAATGCAGGGTGAGTTTCAAAACAAGAAAGCATACGAGCAAGGAGGTGCTGGAGTACATTCATTCAAATGTATGGGGTCCAGTACAGGTACTGTAATGCCCCAAACCCTTATACCTAGGTCCGGCACGTTATACCTAATAAAATCCCTAATAATCCACAATCTATGATATTCGCAGCGAAAAACATAAACATAATTTCCATATTACATAATAATCATAATCAATAATACCAGAGTTTACTACCCCTATATAACATCTTTACTATTCATCCATCACCTGCATTTCCATAAATCTACATAACTCCCAAAATATTTCAGTATTTTCACAATCATTCCTTACTCAACAGCCTTAAAACCTAAAGACATAAAACATTAATATTTACATCCCAAAATTAACATAGAAATATACCCTTTTATTTTTCTATTTCCTAGTAACGCTATAAAAATCTCGAGCTCTCAAAGCTCGATCTCGAGGAAATTCTAAAAAAAATAAATTCATATTCAGGTGAGACATATCTCAGTAAGGGAAGAAACCATATATTAAAACAATATGTGGTCAACATGAGTTTATATAACAACAAAATATTTAATATTTAAAAATCATTAACACAATTTTTGAAATCATTCTCTGATCCTAATCACACACATGCAAAAGATTTAACCCACGAGATTACTCGAGGATAGGGGTTATTACCCGCCCATACAAGTAGCACCCCTCTGCTATGATACCTAGGCAACCCAAAGGTCACAACTTAAGCATACCAGAGCACTCACCTTACTCAATAAGCCCTCAAGTAATAAATTGATCTCGTACTTGCACAGTTCAACAATAGCTTACCGGCAAAGATCCTAAGGATAGGGAAATCTACTCGCCCATACAAGTAGGTTCCCTCTGCCCTAATACGTTATGCAGCTACTGCCACATCTGAAACTACTAGTGCACTCGCCTTATTCAGGAAAGCTCTCGGGCGAAGAGTGCGCCCCACCCAAACGTAACATGTTCTACATACATAAATACTTCTAATATCATAATACATTATTCTTTTCTGTCATTATTCAATCATACACATCCGTTCATGTTCATAACTTAAACATTGCATTTCATTTCACTTTAAGTGACTCTTTCCCATTTTACATTGTTCATATTTCATTTTCATTCCATTCATTTCCCTTTTCATTTCATTTCATTTCATACCCAACATCTTTTAGCTATTTTACCCAACATCTTTCAGCTGTTTTACCTAACATTTTTTAGCTGTCATACATTTACCAAACATCTTTCAGTTGTTTTACCTAGCATTTTTCAGCAATTACACATTATCCAACATCTTTCAACTGTTTTACCCGACATCTTTTAGCTATTTCACCCAACATTTTTCAGTTGTTTACATGGTTGCATTAACACACACAAGCAACATAGTTCATTTCATATCATGTTTTATTCACAATGCATTACTTACTTAACCTACATTTCATATATTTAACATATATTTGCACAGAAGCTCATGTCACACAGTTTAGCAATAAAATTCATACATTGCCTGTAAAATAAGCTAACCAACATTTAACGTTTATATATCGAAAATACCTTTCATTCCTTACATAATTACCTTGAAAATATTTCCACTTTCATCAGTTCATTTTCGCATGTACATATCTAACAAATAGCCCTAAACTCAAAAAATATATAATTTAAATGGTTAGCATTTTAAACTCATACCGAAACATATACACATATATATAACACAATTCATTTTCCATTGAATTCATAAAAATTCTGGTTTAAAATATATTTTTCCCTTTACCTGGTTTCTTGAACTATGCCAACAGGGACCCCGAAAAATACCTGTGGCGCTCACCCAGACCCTAAATCAAAAATCCTAATTCCATTAAATTAATCTTAAATAAAATATTATTTTAATACTTCTTAGACTCTTAAATACCAAATAAATAATTATACCCTTAAATATAGTCAAATTGCCAAATTTCACAAATCTCACTCTCGCTTTGTAGTGAGGCCTAGAAAATCCCAATTGAAAAATTACTTACGCCAAAATGACGACGATCACGACTAGGACCCCATGGTGGTGCCTGATTGTCGATTTAACAGCAAATTTAACAAGAAATTGTGGGAAAATTGCCTTATCCCAAGAATGGTGTCTACGTCACTCTCACAACAAATCCGCTCTAGTATAAATATCAATGGTAGAGTTAGGAATCCAACAACACCTTTCATTTCCCGATGAGTCAAATATTCATCGAGAAATAAGTGAAAAGAGAGAGAGAGAAGACGGAGGAGTGGATGACGAGAGAGAGCGCAGAAACTCTCTCTCTCTCTCTGTAATTTTTGTGGAAGCCTTGGCTTCCTTATCCTTTTTTTTTTTTTTTTGCTTTACAATTCTTACAGGTTAAGTTTTGTATATATATATATATATATATATATATATATATATATATATATTATACTTTAACTTATATATCTTATATTATAATAATCTTACATATATATATATATAAACTTATATTATATTAATCTTATATACATATATATATATATTCTAATTAATTTTTTTTTACTATTTTATTTTTTTATTAAATTAATTCAATAATGTTTAACTAATTAAATACTAATAAATAATTTTAATTTAATTTAATTTTTTTCTATTTTTTTATTTGTTTATTTAACACATTAATTTAATAATATTAGACTAATTAATTGATTAATAATTTTAATTAATAAATAAATTTTTTATTTATTTATTTTTTACGGGTTATTACAGGTATAGTCTTACAGTGGTGTTATTTATTTTGTCTCATTTGTTGATGACTTTTCCAGGAAAGTTTGGGTGTGTTTTATGGAGCACACGAGTGAGGTATTCAGTAAGTTCAAGGAATAGAAAACTCAGGTAGAGAAACAAACACGGAAACATGTGAAGTTTTTGAGATCTAACAATGGACTGGAGTACAAAAACATCCAGTTAATTGACTTCTATAAAGAAGAGGGGATCACTAGGCACTATACAGTTTCACATGGGCCATGACAGAATGGGGTGACTGAAAAGATGAACAAAACATTACTAGCTAGAGAGGGCAAGATGTATGAGGATTCAGGCTAATCTGCCTAAGTCATTATGAGCAGAAGCAGTAAGTATGATATGCTACCTAGTAAATAGGTCTTCTTCTACTGCTATTGACGCAAAGATTCCTGAATAGGTATGGACAGGTAAGCCAGTAGATTACTCTGTGTTGAGAATATTTGGTTTTCCATCGTATGTGCATGTGCAAGAACAGAAAAAATCAAAGTTGGACTCTAAGTCCAAACCGTGTGTATTTCTTTGTTTCCAAGAAGGAGTGAAGTGACACCTGTTGTGGGACCCTATAGCATGGAAGGTGGTCATTAGCAGGGATGTGGTCTTTGATGAGGAAGCTATGTTGAAGGAGAATGCTGATAAGAAGGTGGAGTCTGATTCAATAGGAGTACCTATTCAGGTGGAGATTGACAGTATTCAGAATTCAGGTATGAGTAATACTCAGACTACTATTTTTTATTCTGTTGCACAGGATACAGCGAGACAGACTACAGTTCCTCAGGAAATTCCTCAGTCAAGTGATAGACATGAGCCTATAGGGCTAACCACCGGCAGAGAAAGGAGGAATGTTAAGCCTTTGGTCAGGTATGGGTTTGAGGACTTAGTTGCATTTGCTTTGATTACTAGTAGTGGAGATCCTTCTGATTTTCTAGAAGCAGTTCAAAGTTCTGAACGAGATAGTTGGCTTGGAACCATGGTTGAGGAGATAGAGTCTCTTCATAAGAATAACACTTGGGTGTTGGTTCAGAAGCCCAATGATAGAAATTTTTGATTGGTTGTAAGTAGGTTTTCAGAAAGAAAGAACCTACTTTCAGAATCAGAAGGGATAAAATATAAGGTCAGGTTAGTAGCAAAAGGATACAAACAAGAAGAAGGTATAGATTATAATGAAATATTTTCTCCTATTGTTAAGCATGCTTCTATTATATCCTTGTTAGCATTGGTTGCCATGCATGATTTAGATCTGGAACAGATGCGATAACCCCAAAAAAGGTTATACAAGATTAGTGGAGTGATTCCAAAAATAAAAATAAAAAATAAAATAATTAATTAATTAATGGAATTTATTAAAAAAAGAAAGAGAAAAAATAATAATAATTAAAATTTATTTTTATGTTTATTAATAAAAAATATATTATTAATATTAATTAAATATTATTATTATTATTATTATTATTATTATTATCCTAAAGCTTCAAAGAAGCTTTAGGATTTCTTCTTCACCTGCGCAGGAGAGAACCCCCCCCCTGAACTCTCTCTCTCACCTCTCATTCTCCCTCCCTCTCTCCTCATTTTTCTCGACAAATACTCGTCTAATCGGAAATCAGAAGATATCGCTGGACTCCGTTTTTCGTTGCCGTCATTTCTACCGGAGCAGATCGGTGGTAGAAGTGGCGTATACATATCTCCTAGGGTAAGCCAATTTCTCATTTTTATTTAATTTCTTGCAAATTATAAGTCTGATTGACGAATGAACACCACCACGAGAATCTATGGATGATTCTCTATAAGTCTAGCGGAACGAAATTCTCGTGGAGTCGTCGTGGGCATAACCCCAAATTTGGGGTACGAGGGTTATTAAGGGGCTTATTTTTAATTAATTAGTATTAATTTAGAAATGCTAAAATATTGAGCATCTGGAGTTGAAGTAGAATTTTCAGAATTTAGGATCCGAGTGAGCTCGGCGAGTGTAATTTTGGGACCCGCATGTAAAATTCAAAAAATTAAGTGAAGGTGTCAAATATTTGTTTAAATGTTAATTTGGAGTACATGGGCCATAAGGAAGGCTAGATGGGTGGTATTTTGGGGAAATGAATTAATTAATCTGGGGAAAATGCAAATTGCAAGAGTTGAATTTCGAGCCCCAAGGGTACGATTTAGGTTCTAACGAGACTCTCAGTAAGTCAGGTAAGGGGAATAAATTATAGCAGCATTTTTAGAATTACTGTTTAAATTAATATGTAAAAATAAGCATATGGTATTTTGCCTGAAAATGATTATGATATAAATATTAGACAAATTGTGTGGCATGTGAGTAATATTAAATTGTGAATATTAAATGAAAAATGTGTGGTATATGACTTATATTGAAAAAAGTGAAATATAAAGATAAGTAATTTCTGAGAAAATAATGGATATGAGAATTACCGTTATGATTAGTGGAAAATAATGGAATGTAGTATTTATATGTGAGTAGAAATGATTTGCATGAAAAATGAGATTTTGTGAATTATTGATATGAGTATTTTGAGAAATGTTGAAATACGCGAAATATGATATTTATTATTATGAGATGATGAAACGTGTACATAAAATGAAGAGAATATTTATATTGAACTGAATTGAGATATACGGATATATGATTGATGATATACCAATATCGCATAATAATTACAAGTAGGTGGTATTCCTTTCCTACTGATGCCGTTGGGGAGGTATGCTTAGTATGAAGATTGTGTGTGTGTAAAATTCCTACTGATGTCGTTGAGGAGGTATGCTCAGTATGAAAATTGTGTGTGAAATTCCTATTGATGTCGTTGGGGAGGTATGCTTAGTTTGGAGATTGTGTGTGTGAAATTCCTACTACTGTCTTTGGGGAGGTATGCTCAGTATGGAGATTGTGTGTGTGAAATTCCTACTAATGTCGTTGGGGAGGCATGCTCAGTACGGAGATTGTGTGTGTGAAATTCCTACTGATGTCGTTGGGGAGGTATGCTCAGTATGGAAATTGTGTGCGTGAAATTCCTACTGATGTCGTTAGGGAGGTATGCTCAGTATGAAAATTGTGTGGTGAAGTTCCTACTGATGCCGTTGGGAAGGTATGCTCAGTATGAAATTATGTGATCTATTGTATTATATAAAGTACATAAATGTGAATTTATGTATACATAAACATGTAATGAGTTTGAATGTGAAATGATTATGAGATATGAAAGAGTGTGTGTTGAATAACATAAACAATGGAAGCGAAGTAAAACTCTCCACCTGAGGGCTTACTGAGTAAGGTGAGTGCCCTGATAGGTATCAGATGTGGTCATTCCTAGCTGCATAACATGTTAGGGCAGAGGGAAGATATCTATATGGGCGGGTAATCTTCCATATTCTTAGGAATTTCACAGGTAAAAATGTGTTGGAATGATTGATTTTGAGAAATGATTTTAAAACTTATAAAAGCTTGTATTGTATATCTATATGATTATGAGAACATATTTATCAGTGTATTTTCTCAGATGAAATGTTGTTTTGAAAAGTAAAGCATGTTATAACTGAACTCATATGGCCACATATTGTAAATAATTTATTCCTTCTTACTGAGATGTGTCTCACCCAAGTTGTCTAAATTTTTCAGGAAACAGAGATAGGCCAGGTGCTAGAGCTCCGTGATCATAGGAAGCTGGGACCCTGATACATAGGGTGAGTTTTTGGACTAGGGGAGGTGTAATTCCCCTAGAGTTGAGTTGTTTTTGAGTCTGTTATGGTAATGTATACAGATTTATATCGACTCTTAGTATTGTATTCTGATTGATATGTGTATACTGTCTTCCGCTGTTAGGTTATATAATGAAATAATTTTTAACCCAGTACCCAATACGGGTTGGGTCATATGAATGGTAATATGGTGGTTGACGTGGCCAATTTATGGATGTTGTCGATGACGTGTAAATTATTTATTATTGATTTATTTAAAAAAATTGTATGAAAATCGGGGCGTCACAACAGATGGATGTAAAGACAACTTTCCTTCATGGTAAATTAGAGGAAGATATATTTATGGAGCAACTGGAGGGGTTTGTGGAACAGCTTAAGGTAAAGAACACCTAGTATATAAGTTGAATAAGTCTCTTTATGGTTTAAAGCAATCCCCTAGGCAATGGTATAAGAGGTTTGATTTTTATATGTTAAGGATTGGGTATGTTAGAAGCAGTTATGACAGTTGTGTTTACTTCCGATTGCTTAATAGTGGTGTATATGTGATCCTTATGCTATATAAGGATGACATGTTGATAGCCTCTAACAGTACTGATGAGTTGAATATGTTGAAAGCCAAGTTATAGGATGAGTTTGAGTTAAAGGATCTTGGTGCAGCTAAAAAGATTCTTGGCATAGAAATCAAGAGGGACAGACAACAAAAAAAGTTGTGGCTGTCACAGGGTAAGTATATTGAGAAGATGTTGGAAAGGTTTAATATGGATAAGGCTAAATCGATAAGTACACCTCTAGCTGCTCATTTTTAGTTGTCTGTTAAATTGTGTCCTTCTATTGATAAGGATAAGTTGGATATGGCTAGTGTGCCTTATGCCAGTGCAGTAGGGAGTCTGATGTATGTAGTAGACTAGACTTGTCATATGAAGTTAGTTTGATAAGCAAATATATGGCTAATTCAGGTAGAATGCATTAGAATGCGATGAAATGGATTTTCAGATATGTGCGTGGCACTTTTGATTATGGTATCTTGTTTGAAAGTACTGATGATTGTAATGTTCAGGGTTATGTGGATTCTGATTATGCAGGTGATTTGGATAAGAGGAGGTCTACTTCTGGCTTCATTTTTACCATGGCTGGTGGTTCCATTAGTTGGAAGGCTATGTTGCAACCTACTATAACTTTGTCTACTACAAAAGTTGAATACATAACTTTGGCAGAGGCAAGTAAGGAGGCTTTGTGGTTAACTAGATTGATTCAGAAACTTGGTGTTATGCAGGATAGATTACACGTATTTTGTGATAGTTAGAGTGCAATCCACTTGGCAAGGAATCGGGTCTACCACTCTCGCACGAAGCATATTGACGTGTGTTACCATGCAGTTAAAGGTTGGGTTGAAAGTGGTAAGTTCCAGTTATTGAAGATCCACACAGATGGAAATGCTGCAGATATGCTCACAAAGCTTGTTACATTAGCTAAGTTCAAGCGTTATTTGGACTTAGTTAATGTAGTCTCTTGTTGATTGTTGACAAAGCATCCCAAAGCGTGGGGATGGAATGTTGTGCTTGACTGTGATTAAAAGCCAATGTGGAGATTGTTAAAAAAATATGTTTTATTTATTTATTTATTATGGCTTTTATCTCAGCCGTTGGATCGTCTCTAAATCCAACTATTGTGTGGTGTCATATGTATGTTTGTAAGCCATGGGAAAAAGAGTATACTGCTTGTCATTTTGTGCAAGGAGAGCTAGAGGGGGCTTTCTCTCTATGAAGATTTTTCCTTCACTGGTTTGACAGGTGAAGGGGTGTATAGGGGATCTGGGATCAGGGAGAGTCTGATCAGATCTTGTACTATCATCGTTTCATAGTGGATTTTTCTCTAGGTGCACACTCCGTGGATGTAGGCAATATTGCCGAACCACGTAAAATCTCTCGTCTACATTTTTTCAGTGAATGTTCTTTGTGCTATTTATTTTGTTGATCGGAAGATTAAAATCGCTGCGCATCAACAATTTTGAAAGGGGGGTGTATTGGGCTATTGTAACTTAAATACTTCTAATATTATAATCACTGCAAGACCAAAAGCAATATTGTAGTCCTTTTCACAATTCCTTGGACTTTAAAATTTTGGAAGTGTGTTAAGGACAAAATATCATCAATAACCATGGCATCCCTCATCTTCCATATTGCCCAACAAATATTCAAAGAAAGAGACATGTTGTCTTTTAATCAAGTCTCAAGTTGTTGAGTGAAGAAGGCTTGAATTGCATGTGTTGAATAACATGCAATAACTCAATATTTTTTAATACACTCTTGACGTTTCCTAACCAACACAAAATATAAGAGAATCTTGTCTCGAGCATTGTGAATGCACCATATTACTAAAGTTAAACTAAATTTAAGAATAACTTTGTTTTATTGGAGATATCTCAATAGCTAAAATTTGAGATTTTTCATGTTGAATATAATGGATTCAAATCTTAGAATGTGTGCAAAAAAGTATGAAACATGAGATGAATTACCCTCTTTTGTATAGTTTTGGTTCAATGTAGGCCTTCTATCAATATGAAAAAAAAAAAAAAAATTCAAGAATGACTCAACCATTTTCTTTTCTCCGAGACACCTTCAAACCATCTAACAAAGCCCAAGGCGTCGCCCTCAAACTCAATTAGGGTCAAATACTAGTATTAGTAACAAAGTTATGGAGTCATTACCTAGCACGATATCACAATTAATTTGTTATATCTATTTATTTTGCTTAAAATTATAGTCCTTCATGCTTGCAATTTTTAAGTGGGAGGCAAAATAGTATTTCAAATAGATAGGGACAAACTCTTAATTTGTTAAAAACTTATTTCAATTTTAAAAATTTTATAAGGACACTTGTCCCTTGTGGGTTCATCACTGTATCTACTCACATTTCATAATGAACTTCAATATTTTCATCTAACCTGTAAGAACCTAGTTTGGTACAATACCAAATTGTCGACGATTTTGTAGAACTCAAGAAAATCGTCGACAGTTTCAGAAAGTTTAGGAAAATCATTGACGATTTCGTCTCAGGCAAAAAATCTATAAATAGAACTTAAGTTGTTTTAAATTCATTTCTCTCTCTGCTAGGGTTTCACTCCCCCGGTCGTCTCTCTCTCCTACAGCCTCCCAGGGCTCTGACCGGCCCTCTTTTTTTTCTCAGCTTGCCGGCAACCTTCTCCTCGTTGTATTAAGGAACCTAAGATTTGTTTCAGGGAGCGTGGTAGGCATATTTTTAGGAACAAGTAAGGGAAATAGATTATGTAAGATTATTTTCAAAATTGAACCAATTAAATTGAGAATATGGATCCATAAATACTACATATATATATATATATATATATATATATAATTGAACTGATTAAATTGAGAATATGGATCCATAAATACTATATATATATATGTGTGTGTGTGTGTGTGTGTGTGTGTGTGTGTGTGTGTGATTTTTTGAATTATTCAAGCATATGGAAACGATGGTTTTTGGCTATTATATATATATATATATATATATATATATATATATATATTTGAGGAAAACCAAATGAGCAGCGTAATCATCTCCCGTTTTTTTGAAAAATGTGTATTTTGAGTTGAATAAAATTACGAAGATGATCAGACCTAATTTTCAACAAAAATATATTTTCCTCGGCAATTTATCGTACTACGAATTAATATTCAAAACATGTGGCAGAAGATCAATTCATATGTTATTGCATAATTGAATCTGAGTATTGTTATAATATTATACAGTGAAAATGTGATTTATACTGACTCATGGAAATATTGAAAATGACGGTTTTATACTGGGATATGAGAAATGACAGTTTTATACCGAAATGTAAGAAATGACGATTTTATACTGAAATGTGAAATGACAATTTTATACCGGGATGTGAAATGACGGTTGTATACCGTGTTGTGAACGGTTGGAAATACTGATGTGAAATGTATGTTGAGAAAATGAGATTATGATACTGTTTTTATTACTTAAATTGTATTGTATGGTTTAAGAACTCTGCGGACAAGATGCAATGAGAGCACAGTACCGTTACTAGTGAATGAGTTAGTGCAGCCACATTGTACTGTGAAGTGTTGGTTATGGGAAGTTGATTTGGCCGCGAAAAGTTGTTGTACCCCTTAGAGTTCGGACCAGGTTGGGTAGGCAAATTAGACTAACATACAAGATTTATTGACTTGGCCTGGTGGTAGGCCAATTATGGTTAAGTCCAGTCTTTGGACCACACAACCTGATTATGTGGGGTTATTACATAATGATGTGATTTGTTTGAAAGTGGGTTTTTTCTATACATATATGTGAATTTATGATGTTATTTACTGAATCGATTTATATTATGAAGGAAATGTGTATTTCCAACTGTATAAGTGTGAGTTATATTGTACAAATATCATATTTGTCAGATAAAGTAATTAAAGAATGTGTTGACTTCACTAAAATTCATATTAGTCATACACTGATAATAATCTATTCCGTCTTACTAAAAAGTGTCTCACCACAATAAATATATAAACTTTTCAGGGCCTACAAGAAATCAAGTTTAGGAGCTTCAGAGCGGGACTTAAACAATCTCACTGAGGGTGAGTGCGGTGGGACACTAGTCTGTCTATATTAGATGTTTTGGACTTTTAGGATTGTAATATGAATTTTGAGTATGGTAGATGTGATGGTTGAGGTAGTACTCTAGTATGTATAAAATAAATGGTCTTTTTGCTTCTACTGTATACATTTTTAATTACGTTATGGATAGATTGTACCCGAGACCCCCTTTTAGGGTTGAGTTGTCACATTTGGGGTATCAGAGATATAGTGTGATGATGCCATTTTTATGTTTATTATGGAAATATTTAATGAATTAATTTTGAGGGGGCTACATAACCATTGTGAAGAATTCTGTCCAAAAGATAAATTTCTCCATTAGTTTAATCAAAGGCATTCAAATGAGAAAAGTAACGTTACATTCAAAAGATCACCCAAAAAAAAAAAGCCTTTTACTTTAACTTTATTTACTTGTGCACATAACTTTTTTTATTATTGAAATTAACTTCTTTTTTTTTTTTTAATTACTTAAAGAACTATAATGCTCGCCGGGGCGCCAATTTCACAGCGGCGAATCATCGCGTCGGTAAAGATGCCTTTATCCAGCGCTTTCCTTCTGCAATGCCTCCTCTTTCTCTTCCCTCAGAAACTCTTAACCTCACAACGACACTCCGAACCAAATCCCCAAAAACCCACAAGCGCCGTCCCTGCATCGTCAAAGCCATCGCCGTCCTCTCCTCTCAAGGCAAGCTCAGAGAAGCTGTTAAGTCCTTGGACCTCTTGAGATGTCATGGCCAGCGCTTAGACTCGGGCACCCTTGCTTCGCTCTTGCAACAGTGCGCCGATACCAGGTCTCTGAAAAGTATGCAAATGGGTTCACCTACACTTGAAGCTCACTGGTTTCCAGAACCCCACTACGTTCTTAGCAAATTATTTGATTAATGCGTTCTCGAAATGTGGTGATGAAGCATTTGCACGTGACGTGTTTGACAAAATGTCTGGGAGAAGTTTGTATTCATGGAATATTATGCTTTCCGGGTATGTAAGTTGGGAATGATAAAGCCAGCCCTGAGGTTGTTTGATAAAATGCCAGAGAAGGATGTTGTGTCATGGAATACAATGGTAATTGCCTATGCGCAGCTCGGTTTTTGCGATAAGGCTTTGAGGTTTTATAGCAAGTTGTGTGCTTCGTCTCTGGGGTATAATGCATTTAGTTTCGCTGGTGTTTTGGCTGTTTTCTTGAAATTGAGAGACGTGGAACTTACCAGGCAAGACCATGGTCAGATTTTATTCACTGGGTTGTGTCGAATGTGGCGCTTTCAAGCTACGTTGTTGGTGCTTTCACAAAATGTGGGGAGATGGGCGACGCAAGGAGATTGTTCGACGACATGCTGGCGAGAGATGTGCTTTCTTGGACCACCATGGTTTCAGGATATGCCAAATGAGGTGACATGAAATCAGCCAATGAATTGTTTGACAAGATGCTCGATAAGAATCCTGTCTCATGGACCGCTTTGATTGGTGGGTATTCTAGAAATGGCATGGGCCACAAGGCCCTTGATGCTTGTTCTCAATTCCACATTATTCCC